>NC_133204.1:692500-717500 GCF_958299795.1 Porites lutea
GGAGACTGATCAGGACTCGTGTCCAGGGTGGCTACCCCCTGTACCACTCGATCTTGTCTCCCCCCAGGAGGGCTTCTCTCCTGGTCCCCTTACCCCTAGATTTAAGCACTTCCCTGCCACCAGAAATTTGCAAATTGGTTTGTCTTGAATGGGATGAAAAATGCTCTCATTATGTCTCATTCTTGAGATTGTGTTGTTCATTTGAATTTCAGGGTCAAGTTGAGATTGAAGAACAAGTTGAGGGGTTGGAATATGTTGCCAAGGCAACTGACTTTGTAGACTTGTCTAGAATTGCCATCCATGGTTGGTCATATGGTATACAATGGTTTCCTAACCACTTTTCCTATTATTTTTGCCTGTGTACATGTATTATTTCAAACTACTAAATTATTCATTAAAATAATAAAATCGTTAACGCTTCATTCCTTGTTTCTTATTCAGGAGGATACTTGTCCTTACTTGGTTTAGTGCAACGTCCTGACATATTCAAGGTAAGAATTATCAGCTCCTTTAATTGGACAATCTGGACAAATGTCAAATTTTTCATCTTTTTTTTTGCAGTTTTACTTTTGAATCTCATCAAGTTTTTGCTTGATCCTTGTATGTACGTCCTTGGTACAGTGAATAGTTTCCTTTCTTTCTTTTTTTTTTTTGACGATTCAGATGTTGAGATTCACAGAGGCTATTTTTATCTTAGAACGAAAAGCCGATCCTGCAGTAAGCTTACATTCTCTTTTTTGCAGGTAGCCATTGTTGGAGCACCAGTGACAACATGGGAATCTTACGATACTGGCTACACTGAACGATACATGAGCACACCGGCAGAAAACCCATTAGGGTACAAAATGAGCTCGGTGTTAAACTATGCAAGCAGATTCCCAGATGAGTAAGTTAAGCTCTGGATTGAACAAGTAGTTACTGTAATGATAGGAATAAGAGAAAATATTTATTATTCAACAGTCAACAGAACAAAATTCCAACCTCGTCCCCAGGGTTCTCTCCTACCCGCAGTAGGGCGGGTAGGAGAGAACCCTGGGAACGAGGTTGACAAAATTCATGATTGAGAAATTATTGGTAACACAGGCTAGTCTTTCCACAGGGTTACCAGCCTCTGTGTTGTGAATTGGTGCTCAAAATGCACTTTTCAGGCTCCCCAAAAATGAAACTTCCTCGGGTGGACGAATTTGAAGTCTCTGTAATTTGTCAGATAATGTTTTGGCACAGTTACCCCAAACAACACTACAATAGTCGAAGTGTGATTAAACTAACCCATGATAGATATTATGTAGAGTTGCAGGAGGAACACAGTGACTTATTCGTTTAATAGATCCAATACCAGAAGAGATTTTTTTAGATATAGCGTTGATATGATTACTCCATGTTAGATTTTTATCAATTAATACACCAAGAGACTTGATAAGTGGAAGACTCTCCATATTTTTTTCTCTCCCGTCTACTGGACAATTTCTGATGACTTGCTAACTTTGAGTCTGGACGAATCCCGATGGTTTTACCACAATTTCAAAGAAAACTTCTTGGCACAGTTAGTTAGTACGCGGCCTTCTGCGTCATGGCAGATTCAGAGCTCGATTCCCAGGTTCGGCCTCAGATTCTTGTTTCGACGCCTTTACCCTTTCTAGAGTGACGCTTTTGCATAGTAATATTTGCCTTTCGTGAGATCATTATAAAGGCAAATGGCCAAATACCGTACTTTAGAGAATTTACCCGGAACGGAGGAGGGGGCGGGGGAACGTGTCTGACTATAGGAAGGCGCGCGGGGGGGGGGGGGGTGGGGGGTGGGCAACGCATTATTATTTGAGAGTTGGTTTCATAGGGTGCTGAATATTCTGCACATGAGCATAAAACGATGAAGGATTTTGTAGCTAAATCTGTTTTACTTGATCTTCAGGGAGAACAGGCTTCTTCTTGTCCATGGTTTAATTGATGAGAATGTTCACTTCTACCACTCAAGTTTACTCATTAGTGAGCTGATTAAGGCCTGCAAGCCATATCAGCTTCTGGTAAGTGCGGTCAAACATGCTCATTCCGTGACCAGTTAGGTTATCTATGATGTAGAGAAGCGGAATAAGCAAAATTTTAAGCAGTAGCTCCAGTGCATTGTAGGTTTAAAAGGGGCCACATAACTATTGGTGATCCAGTATTTTACATCGTGGACCACAAATAAGGAGGCAAATCAGTTGGCTGTTTACAAGTATGACCGAGGAGTTGTACTTGCGACCTGCCGAGAATAAAGCTAACTAGCTGGTGGCCGTAGCGGGATTTGAACGTGGGCGATCAAGATAAAATGCAGCCCTTAAAGCCAATCGGTCATACTGACTCCGTTTGAAACGTAGGACACGTATTAATACTGGATTTCTAGCTTCTCACTAAGACCACTAGATACAATAGTCACTATAATTATCTGCTATATCTCTTCCCAGATCTACCCCAGTGAAAGACATGGAATACGCCAGTCGGTTTCTTCAGAGCACTACGAGACGATGCTGCTCTCCTTTCTACAAAAGAATCTTTAAAAGAGAGTTAAAACTACCATAAATTATCTTAAAATAACTGTATAGACTGTATGAAATACCTTAAAAGATATAATGTAAAGTTTTGAAGTTCTGGGTTTTCGGGGTTTAGGTAGACCTATGCTTAGTGTAAATTTTTATTTTAGCTTAGATTTGCAAGCACGTGTGCAATCCCGATTTTTCGAACCAAAACTTTCCCTTAATTTCCCCGGCCAAACAACGTAATTTTATCCTTGAGTTTTAATTTCAAACTTCAGGTTTTTCAAACCTTGAACTGTCTTGCCATGCATGTGCTAAGCCTTTTGAAAACCATAATACAGCTACAGCAAAATAAGTTATAAACCAAATTGCATAATTATGACAAAATAACAATCATAACGTTCCAAAGGATAAGTGCTGTTGAGAAGCATCCATTTGTAAGAGATCGCACACAATTTCTGTGCATGGATGTCAAAAGTTAGAACCGTAAGCAAGTACTTCCAACACCACTTTGCACATAGCATAATAAATCAAACCAAGGGAAAGGAAAACTCAGCAGTTTGCATTCGAATGATTCGCCATTAAATGGCAGTTTTGATTCTGTTTGTAAAATGGCATTTATTTTTTGACCAGAATTAATTAATAGTTTCAAAACGCCGGTAACTGATGCATATTCAATGGTAGTGAATGAATGTTCGCTGAGAAAAGGCCTCCCAATTTATCACAGATTTTACTCAATTTGCTGAATATTTTGTAGCGGACAAATGATGGCGTAATTCTTGCGTAAAGCCAAATTGAAAGACAAAAAAGAAATTATTTATTTACGCAACCCTCGATTTGGCTTTCTTAGTGATGTTAAAATTAAAAAAAAAATAGAAAGCGTTCTGCACGGCCGCTCCGCTGTATCTTGTGATTTAGCAGTTCTTTTGTGATCTCCTTTTATTAAGTTGTTACCCATTTAAAGAACAAACGTCTGCAGTTGCTGCACTTAGGACAATATATAGCTGCTTTATATTAAATGAGACTGCTATATTTTTGCTGCCTTTATCGTGTTTCACATTCTTGGAAATAATAAATTAAAAACATTTTCGTTGTCCTGACATCAAAACAGAGCTCCAATTACATTAATACCGAAAAAACGAATACACTCTCCTTTTCAAGATTTACCCCCCAAAAAAGAATGGTGTCTCGGTATTGAGTCTTAAATGCGTTCACTAGGACATTAAAATCCTCGGCAGAATAGGTTTGTTATCCATACCGATATCTAATAACTCAGTGAGTGACGTAACACCACCCTAATGGCTAATGAGAAGCAAAGATTTCGCACTTACCCCTCATTTTTTTTAAAAAAAAAAAAAACAGGCTTGAGGACGTTGAGGCAACTCGGAAATTTGAAAACATTTTCTATTTATTATTCCCGTAGTAATTTAATAGTAGTTCTTTTGAATTCGAGCGAGCTTGAAATGATGTCTTGAAATGAAATTATTTTAAACTGTTAGCCATTAAAAGCGTCAAGTGTAACCATAGTTATTAGAGGAGACTGGTTATGAAAAGCGGCAAACATCAATGATAAAAACAACAGTTCGGCAGTTTATGTTGGAAGCACCCTGAAAGTGCACAATCCTTCGTTTTCTGTTGGCAAATTGTTACGGAATAAATTAATGCAACGTTTTTATTGGTCAATACAATCAAAATGATAGGAATTCTTTTGAACGTTGTGCACTTTCAGGTCCTAAAAAACATATAGCAAAGGAGTCTGACGGGTTTCATAACCATTCCACTCAATTAACTATGGTAACTTACTTTACTAGAACTGCGACTAAAATTCTGGCTGTAAATTGATGACCGGAAATGAAATTTTACTTTGTTTAGCAGTTTGGTCCTGTGTATTGTTAACGTTAACCACAGTCAAACCTCTGTGTGCGACCACAGATCCAAAACACCTTACAATGTAATTTTCCCAGTCAAAGCCCTATAGTTGGAATCTGTCGTAAGTTTATAATTTTCCATGGTTTTTAACCTCTTGTAAGCAACCGTGATTGACACATGGTCATCTCTGTTTGCTTCACATACTGTACGCATATCATAACTTAGAAACTGCATGCAATAAATTCTCTTTCAAAGATGTGTTAAGACCTCTACTCGCCATAGAACACGTATGCGTGCAAGACTTGTGCTTTGGTCGATAAGGTCATGTGCTATTTTAAGGTGGTTTAACCCGTTGGATGTGTTTTCCAGTTATTTGTAGGTTGATCAATGCCTTGCTTTTTGATTGGTTGATTCGCAAGGGGACTGGGGTAAGTAAGAGAGTTTGTTTGGTGCCATCCTCGGAGACCCAAGGGCAGTCAGTCGGGTCGGGAGAAAAGGCGCGCGAATGTTTTCAAGCAAGGGCGGAACAGCCCCTGGGTACCGACTCTCACCGGACCATTTCCAAACGGTCAAGTGAATGTTGGCTCCTGACTGGGCACAAAAAATATGATTGTGCCCAATCGGCAATCAGCATCGACTGTTATTGTCTCATCAAGGCTTGTCTGGCTCATGCACCAAAGAAAGGCACGCAGTCAGGAAACTTTCAGTTTGATATAAACTCTCCATTTCAAAGTACTGTCTACCCGAAAACTAAAACATGGAAACGTATGTAAGGGTATTTTAAAGACGCTTTTCCAAAAATACAAACTTTAGCTTACAACAAGTATTCAAGCTTGCATCGATCACGCCCTCGTAAATGTTAGGGAGTTTATGATACCACGACGGCTGATGGCCACGAAAACGACCCTTGAAAAGTGAATTCGCGTTTTTTTCAAACTCTATCGTGATTGTTTCAGTTCGCTTACTTTGTCAAATGCCAGCGAACTCTTTTTGAGCTGAATTCCTATCAACCATATCCAAGTTCAGAAAGAGAAAGAAAATTTTGTCATTGATTCTTTACGTCCTCCACAAAACGCCAGCATGTGAGCAAGCTCTCCGGGGGGGGGGGGGGGGGGGGGGGCTCTTGGCGGATAAATCACTATCCACTGGATAAGTATTAGGGAAATCAATTGCGTTATCCACTGGATAGCTTTATCCACCTTTCGAACAACTGGACCCAGATCTTGATTAAGATAAAGGTCAACACAATTGTTGTTATAAGAAGCAAAGGTTAGATGAGTGTCATCTGCATACACAAACGTATACGAGGCTGACAGTGGGAAGTCAATTTGGGAGGTCGTTAATACAAATAGGAAACAGTAGAGGCCCCAGGATTGTTCCCTGAGGAATGCCGCAGGACAACGAACAGTTGCCAGACAAATGACCCTCCACGAAGCATTTTTGATTACGATCACTCAGACAGAACTTAAACTAATCATTGGAAACGCCTCGAATGCCATGTTCATATAATTATGATAAAAGGATATCGTAGTGTTATGGTCTCCCTTTGCATTTACCACATATAGTAATTACATGCGCACGCATAGATTCAATAAAACGTGTTTGTAGTAAACCACCATGTTGTCCGGGTGTGTTCTCGGATCTCTCGTCAGTACATGACACATGGTTCACCGTGTCAAATACTTTTTTAAGATCTAGGAAACTTATAATTACGGCGCTAACTCCACGCTTGTCGATATTTTAAAAGCCCAATTGTCGGTAGCCTCGAGTAGTGCATTGACAGTCGAGTGAAGCTGAAGGAACCCTGACTGGTGGCTAGAAAGTAAATTATCAACAATTAAGTGTGAGAAGACTTGATCGCAATCTATTCTTTCCATCACTTTCGCCACTACAGGAATGATGGAGACTGGACGATAGTTAGTTTATTTAAGTCATCGAATAAAGGAAAAATTATGGCAACTTCGTTCCCAGGGTTCTCTCCTACTCGTCCTACGGAGCGAGAGAGAGAACCTGGGAACAAGGTTGTAACTATAGAACACTTGCAATCAGGTCAGCACATTCACGAAGCAGTCTCACAGAGATCTGACTTAGATTGACTTAATTTAGATAATAACAGAAGCATATATGATTCTGATAATAATGAATAAGCAGTTGCTACATCCGTTTGTTTGAGCACGAAGCAATTTTCATCATCTAGAGTAAGATTGAGATATTCTAAATGAGAACTATCACCGTTGGGTATGATACTGGCTTTCTTTGGCTCGACACTAGCGAAGTGGTAATTAAAGGTTTTGGCTAACTCCTGTACATCAGCAATAGAATGGCCATTCATTTCTATCTCATTTACATTCGAATTAGTAGATTTTCTTGCATGAAGCTCATTAACGACTTTCAGGGTCGCTCTTGGATTCCCTGCATTGACTTGAAATGCGTTATTGTAGTGCAATCCTTTGGCCCTTTTAAGGACACAAAATCAACATTAAGTCCCTTTTTGGCGGCTATTGCTATGCTTGTCTTGCCGACTGAATAGTTCTAAAAACGCCTTTCCTTTAGAGGCTTCTCTGGCCAAGCCAATAACCTTGGGTTCAGGGAGATAAGTGAGAAAAAAAAGTGCGGAAAGCAGATGAGATAAATACCCGGCCTTCCACTCTCCCTCCCTCCTCCTTAACGTAACGCGGTAAAGCGAAGTCATAGGAAAAAGGTGGCAACATGCATGTGCTAAAAATTGTACACCAAGGCTATGCCTAGACTTGCTTGCATTTATTAATGATATTTTCGCATTAGTTAAGATAGCTGCTGCACTTTGTGAATCATTGCTTAAACCAAACAGAATGCACATTTAAACTAAGCCTATATATTTTTTCCTAAACAGATCATCTTTCTTGTTAGTGTTCACGTGTATTTTATCGAAATTATGACCTAAATGTTGCGTTTGTATAAAAACCGTAACTTGACGTTAACATTTAGACAGAAGACCAGAGTCTGGGGCTGCAGTTTTCACCAACGCTTGAACTTCTCTGAAGTTGGGATGTTTTGAATCACCCATCAGCATGAACAAGCTGCACTCACTTGTTGTAACAAAGCCACCAATTTGACGTATCCGCTGAAACAAAGGTTTCGATAATATTAATTCCTACACTTCCAGGATCAAACTTTCAAGTGTGTAGATGAGATCGTCAATGAAAGTTGTTGAGCAGTTTTCATTTTAACCTGAAGAAAAGAGCCAACATTTCGCGACGCCACCAGTGGTTTCCCGCGAAATGTGTAATTTGTATTATCTGTAACTCCTCAACTATTTTTGGCCTCATTTTGTATTCCCATTTGTATCCTTCAGGCTTTTCATAGGTAACAAGTGAGTAAAAAAGAAACAACAACACCAATGCCTGTTCACAAGTAGTCTCCCTCGCAGCCGTTTTTTGGATGTCACGCAATGCTTCCCCCTTTTGGGAGAACGTTGCGTGACATCCAAAAATCGGCTGCGAGGGAGACTAGTTCACAAGCTGCAATAAATTATTTTGGCAGGAACAAATATATATTTCCATTTTACACAGTTACCTAGTAGTTCTATTTCCTCTGTCACTGCCAGTTACTATGCTAAAAATAGTCTTAAGAGATTTAAATATTTTTTTACCTCAAGTGCAAACATCCTTTCAACCATTGTGCGTGATGACACCCCATCAGCTAACACATGAACATTATAGTTTCTCTCTAGAAGGTCCATTGTGGTTTGTAGAACACAAACTTGCGTCTAAAAGCAATAAATTCACTATGCTTTTATAGTTCAGTACAAGGCAACAAAGGGGTACATCTACATGTAATTGATCAATTTCTACCAAGAAACACATTTACTATATAAACAAAACTAACCTTGTAATTTTAATTCTTCGTGGTCTCCTATTAATTTACTATATTTTTTGGTAACTACAAGTTCTATTGGTTTGGGAAATGCAGCCTAGTAGATGCCATATGTCCAAGCAATTTTGCTTGCATGCAGAGCATTTAGAGTATGACAGTCATGAAACTGTATATATATAGACTTAAAAGTAAAATTTAGCACTTAGATGACTGGACTCAGTTCGTGTTTATTGGACAACCCTCCTTACTTGCTCACCTTTTTACTTAATCGTGAAAAAAATCCCACAAAACGTATGAGAAAACTGACACAACAGTTGACCACAATAGTTGATGGTAAAAGAAATCATATAATGGACATGACACAAGTTTTGATATCTTTTTCACCCGCACTTGCCAAACCCACTCTTGTCATCACACTGCACTACTTCAGTCTGTAATTTAATAATTTTTCTCCTGGTAAGTTACACATTGGATGTCATTTTTATTAAAAAGACATACTATTGTAGTCATTGCAAAAAAGCAAATGGCTACAGGTATTGACATTCACTAAGAAGTAGTTTGATGCTTTACCTGGACATTTCCCTAACTATTCAAACTAGAGTGTCAACATTCAAATTTTATCAAACCAAAAGCTTTTTTTTCTTGGCTCTGCAGAGGCACAATTAGATAAGAGAACTTTATGGTACTATTTTTGTTGACTACAAATTGAGCATACCTCAATACCCATCAACACAACGTTCTCAACATTCAGTTGCTTGAGCTGTTCTTCCACCTCAGGAATGACCATGGAAAACTTTGTCTTTGAAAAAACACGCTCCTTAAAAGGACTGGTGTCAATCTCCTCTACTGTATTGCCAAGTCCTTTGGGATACTTAGAAAAAAAAAAGACAATTAACAACATGAAAGCAAGACATTAAAGAGGCTGTGATGCAGCTGTCTAGATTTTTATAGTACTGCTAATAAGCCAATTCCACGATGACATCATTTTACTGCTACGACCAGAATCTTTCAGGATTTGCTTTCTTGTGCAAATTAGGGGTTTTGTTATTTAAACGTTGCTGGGAGTACCAAATTTGAATAAGAAAGGAAAAACGAAAAGGATTCTGGTCATAGTAGTAAAATGATGCCATTGTGCAAACGACCTATTATGCATCTTTATTTGCTATGAAGCTTAGTGAAGGAGAAGAAATTACTTTCAAATGACAAAATAACAGCTTAATTCTTGTCCAACAAATATGTTTCCCAAGCATAATATCAAAATTACAATAACAAAGTAAAGCTTTGAAAAACTGTTAGGCTATCATCCACTAGATTAGCCTTTGCTATTTGGATGATCCCAACTTGCTCCTTACCAAGTGACTACAATTTTTATTCTTCACTTATGTAATAAAAAAATTGTATTTATTTGTCTCTTTTTCTTTATCTATCCGAATCACATGTAAACGGAGCTGAGTGAAATAAATCTTTTTGTTTATAACAAGTTTTCAAAAAACAACAGTTCCAATCCATTTTAATCTTCCACACGTTTCTCCATCTGTGCCTTCTTTCATTTTGCTGTGTGTTCATACCTTCTTTTAATTTTTTGAGTGGCTATTTTTATGTTTCACTCAGTTTGGTGGCGGCTGGGACTTATTAAAATTTGATAAATTTTGCGGCAGAGCTCCTTTAACTCTCTTACTACCTTGAAGTAAAGTACATTTTCTTTCTCCCAAGCTCTTGCAAGGGAAATAAAAACTTATTTACTGTAAAGTGAGGTGTTAGTACTACACAACTGACACAGTTACAGGGCTGATTTAGTACCTGTTCAGTTGCAATGACTGGTATTTTCAAGATGTTTGCTGCTGCAACCTGTACGAAAAAATAATGTGTAAACTTATGCTTATGGAATGTGAATGAATTAAACTGAAATTTTTTAGAAGACCAAGGGTGGTAACAAAACAACTTATTTCCATTATTGTTATGTTGGCAATAGATTCCCAAAGAAGTCCAAATTTTGAAATATGTGCATCCATTTAGCCAGAAAATGGCCCTTCATGTTGCCAATCTTATGTGCTATGCAAACTGATGGAAAAGCAGCAAATAGTTAAGGGCTAATCAGAAAAGCACAGCTACTTATTGACGCAAGCTCAGGGTGGGCAGTGTTTAGCCATACCACATGCCGCCCCCCCCCCCTTCCCCCATGTGACATTACTTTCATCTCATCCCTCCAAAAATGCATGGGAAGATGGCAGATATTGTGAATAAGGTAATGGAAAAGTAATTACCAAGGCAGGAACAATGCACTTCAGCCCAAAGAGTCATATTATATTTAGAAAAACAAGCTGGAGTTTAAAAATCATTGCTTAAAGTCTGAGCAATCTTGAATGAGTCACAGCGCAGTTATCCATAATTTATGTAGCTTTAGTTTAAGCTGCTGTTCATTCTTCAAAATTGGGATCTGTAAATCAGTATCCCTGAGAATTTGACATCCTGCAAAAACTACTGACGAGTTGGGCCCAGTGTGACAGAACATTGCACGAAAACTTCACATTCACGGACAAAAACATTGCTTTTAGTTACTCAGATCAAGGAGGCACTTTGGAGAAAATTAACCAACCTACAAGTTTATTTAGCCACAAAGAGGGAGTTTACATTTCAAAAGAGGTCAAAGAAAATGCTCTTGCATTAGGGCAAATTATGCCGACCAAAAACATAAACCGCAGAAAATCAATATGCTTGTCAAGACCTCTCAGTATGAAACAAGCTGCAAAAAGAAATGCACATTTGCTCAGTCAAAACGTAGAACCCACCAGAGCAAATTCTACCGCTAGAGAAAAAATTCATTGGAACAAGCATCATTTTGGCACAGGATAAAACTCATGTGTTACCTAATGACCCTCTTTTACACACTGCATATACCAGGTAGTAACTGGAACAGCAGTGATGACCAGTGATTTTCCATAGCCGGTCCGCAAGACTGCCAAAATGTCTTTCCTTTGAACGTAATTTACAATGCCCTCTTTTTGTTCTGCACTTATTCCCTCCACACCATCAAATGTTCTGATGACTTTGGCTATTGTTCGTACAGCCATCTGATATTTCCAATTCTCTTCCAAAAGGCAAAAACATACGTGACTCGAGATGGATTGTTTGCATTTGATCTTTGTCACTTTCAAACCACCTTCGTCCTGATCACGCGCCTATTGTGACTGTAATCCAATCAGAGCATTTGAAACATTCGACATCTCAAAGGAACCAATCAGCAAAACATCCAAATTCTGGGGGTTTTGGTATAAGCAGGGTTGATGGCTCAGCGCTATCAAAGCGATGGCGCTCTGGTCCATAGGCTTTTCGCGCGGGTCTCTTTTTCTTTTTCGCGCATGAAAAGCCTCTGGCACGCAGGGTATCAACTGGTTTAATTAATCTGCAATACTAAGAATCATCAATTTTTTGGTTCCTAGCAGGAGCTATCAAGTCGGTGACTAGAAACCTTTAAGAGAGTCTTGACTCTCACGGTATGGCTTTCCTTCGCAGAGCTTTTTAGACATGTCACTAAAAATGTGCAAAAAGCGCAGTAGAATGGACAGTAATACGACGGAACAATTGCGAAACATTTCCTTGGTGCAGGCCCTTGATCAAATAAAATAATCAAAAGCTTCTTACCATTCTTTGAGCAACTTTGATGATCTCCGGAAAATATATAATCGAAGGACGAAATTTTTCTTGAATATCACAAAGTAAAAACGCTGTGTTTTTCACTGCAAGTCTTCCCAGCTTAGCCGCCGCCATCTTGAAGGAAGCAAGTGACACTAGAACCAGGCTTCTCGGAGCGTAGAAATTGCGTGACGGCTGACGGCAAATAAGACGGCAAAATCCTTAATTCCAATGCAATTCCAGCGAGAATAAGCTCTGTTACATTCCGGCTCTCGATATATTTTTATGATACATAAGGAGAACAAAATAAAAAAAGGTCAAAGAGAGGACAGAGAGAATAGCGGCAGAACCGAAAACTCCCTGGAATCACACCAAGACGACCATAAATGCTAACAAACCACCAAGTTGAGAAGTATTGACCCCTAAATAACGATCGCTTTTAAGTTTTCATACAAACCCCTATAATATACGTAACAACGATTCTTACACGTTTGGCGAAATGCACTTCTTTACGAGTCTTTATGGCTTTTCGCTGCCTTGGCAAACCTAAAACTATCCCTAAAAAAAACTTTCGCACAAGTCCTGAAATGGTAGTTCTTTTAATCCAAAAACAAAGAAACTCTCTAGAACGCTTTTTTAACTGATTGCTTTTCCTAGCTTGATATCTTTATACAAAGCCCATCATCAACTTCTGTGCATTGACCTCACAACGTACAGCGATATTAGTGTTCTAAAAAAATCCGGGGAGGAACTCCCTTAGATAAGCTATATACGGTAGGTATATGCCGTCCCATCGGGTAGGGTTTTTGCGCCGTTTTGTTCTGAAAACGGGTATACACTTTGCCCATTTTGGTCTGGAATCGGGTATGGTTTTCGAGGGAACTACGGGAGTTTATGAACGTATTTATCAAATTGAGTAAGAAAGAAAAAGAAACATGCAAATTCGAAATGGATTTGAAGAATTTTTTTGTTTGCGCTCTAATCTAAGTAATGATAATATAGTTTCTGCCAAAAGGCCAGGTCTGAAAACGGGTATGGATTTTACAGGTCTGGTCTGAAAACGGGTGTGGAAAATTACACTTTTTGGTCTGAAATAGGGGCAGGATTTGGAGAACCGGGCGGCACACCCCCACAAAGAATTCCGAGGAGTACTCCCCCCCGGGTAAAAACTGTGCTGTGCCGTTATTCGTTGAATAAAATTCTTTTCTGAAAAACAAACAAAACAAAACAAAACAGATACACACACAAGCGTCTTACAAGCAATTAATAAAAAATAAAAGCCTCTAAAAAATGGCCGGAAATTCCCTTTCCCTCCTTCCTCGCCCGCCCTTCGCGCTTCTCGCGCGTGTAAAATCCCTTTTCGCTTCCCTTTCGATAGCCTGCGAGGCGCAGACGCATTTCCGGTCGTCGCTTCTCTCTCTATTTTTCGGGGGAGAGAAGCGACGACCGGAAATGCGTCTGCGCTTCGAAGGCTACCCTTTCGAACGCCTGGTACCACGTGCTCAGGCTATGGAAACAATGCCAGGCTTGATATCCTTATCGAGACTAAAAGATTTGCACCGCTGACCCTTGCTGACAGCAACTGTCATTATCACAGGAAGCATGTTGAAGAGTGATTAGTTGTCATAGTTGGCTACTCCACTTTCTATTGTCCTCTCTTCCTCTATTTAGGAGTTTTCTTTTCACTTTTTGTTGACGTTTGGTTTGCTCTTTCCTTACCTACAATTAATCACAAGTTTACATAAAAATCCCGGGGGGTACTTGGGTAAATTTTTGCAGGGTATGTGCGCTGGCCTCTCAGAGCCCCTACCCCATTATGGTATATTCTGTGGCCAATTATAGACCCCATCTTAGTCACTTCTGGGCAAATATGTAATTTTCGCGATCCCAACTTAGTTACTGTCTATTTTTATGAATGGACCCATTTTTTGAGTTGAATGAAGAACACTCTACTTTTCACGTACAGTACAAACATTCTGGTACGTTTGCTGACCGTAAATAAGAACAACTGTCTTACCCCAAAAAATCCGAAAATGTGCGATCCCATTCTAGTAACTCTATTGAAAAAGCGACCCAATTACAGTCAATCCAGTCGTGAAGAAGCGACCCCATCCAGCGGGACATCCCCATTAGCCTCTTATAAGGAAGTACCCCCCCCCCCCGGGATAGAAATGCTGACCAAGCCTCATTGTAGACAGGAGGTATCTGAGTAAACAATAAACAGATAGAGCCTTTAAAAATAGATCTGTAACAGGTAGTGTTATATGACAAACTATGGATAGATTCATGGACGATCACAAAGATATGATGTAGGTTATGTCCACAATAGCAAGCCATTATTCTTCCAGCAGTTCCACGAGACAAGTACCACGATTGCTTAGGTATCTATTAAAGAATCCAAAATGGAATTTGAACAGTTAATGTCCTCTAGTTTCCCTGGACATCACATAGGATGCTTGACAACAAAGTAGTCACTCACGGCGCTGTGCAATCTCTCCTTTTTTTCCACAGCAATAAGCTGAGTGTCTTGAAGATTTCCATGTTTGGGCTCATCGTCAACATTTTTGTGGCTGCGGTAGTAGCAGTAGCAGAGAATTCCTAACGCCACAAAAAACAGCACCGCAAGAATAGGGGCAAGATATAGCAAATGATTCCAGTTTTCCATGGCCCTGGCTCAGTACATATACACTCCAAACACAATTCAAATCGAACTAAGCATCGAAGATGGACAACCCACAGTGAACCAAACATTGTAATAGAAGAAGTTGTCTGTATCTTTATCACGGGATTGGAAGGGCTCTTGAGAAGGTCAAATATTAAAACGTTTCTTAAACCGGAAGTCCTTAGCTTAATTCGGGGTAGCCGTTTCCGTTCCTTCCGAAGCTTGGAATGTGGAATACGGAATGCACAACTTCGGCGCAAAGACTGTGGAACGAAAATGTCCAATTGGTAATATAAGATATTTGATTTAGGGAATGTACGAGTTGAACAAGGCGATTTGCGAGCAGGGAAAATTAAAAATATTACAGATAATAACCGTAGTTTTACTTATAATTTTACACTGAATTTCTTGGCAATTTCTTGTCCGGCTAGGGGGGCCAAATTTATTAAGTCAAAAGTTTCAATTGATATTACAAATGAAAACAAAAATCAGGTTGGTTGGCCGCATCTTTGATATGCTTTAAGGTGACAGCGCGATGCTTTTAGTGAGTTCTTCACTTCTTGTGTGCCTATCATTACTTGGCTGTGTAGCCGCGTGATGCGGTTCCAGTCGAGACCCACAAATTGGCCCTTGCTCACCATAGAGTCTCCAGTAGCTCAAGTGGTTAGAGCATCCGACTAGATCACGGAGGGTCGTGGGTTCAAATCCCATCTGGGACTCGGATTTTTTTTCCGAGTCCTCCTCAAATTAATATCATGTTGTTGTTGTTGTTTCATCTTTAATATACTCACTTTGGAGGTTGGTTGGCCGCATCTTTGATATGCTTTAAGGTGACAGCGCGATGCTGTTAGTGAGTTCTTCACTTCTTGTGTGCCTATCATTACTTGGCTGTGTAGCCGCGTGATGCGGTTCCAGTCGAGACCCACAAATTGGCCCTTGCTCACCATAGAGTCTCCAGTAGCTCAAGTGGTTAGAGCATCCGACTAGATCACGGAGGGTCGTGGGTTCAAATCCCATCTGGGACTCGGATTTTTTTTCCGAGTCCTCCTCAAATTAATATCATGTTGTTGTTGTTTCATCTTTAATAAAAATCAAAGAGGAAAAGAAAAGAAAGAAAATGCGTAATAACGTCAAAAATAAGATAGACAGATTTGGGTGATGCACTCTCGGTGCGGAGGCTAAGGTTTAGGATTTCGCGATTTTATTTCTCGGTTTACCATCTTGTCTTTTAATATTTCAAGAGTATGATTATTAATTTCCGTTTACAATGTAAACGATTTTTTGAAACATCCCTCATTCCGCGAGTTAGTGCCAAAAATTGGAACGGTTTGTCAAGATTACATTTTTTTAATACCTAAACATTTTGTCGTGAGCATGAATAGTTGATGTTTTCCGGAGCATTCACGATTTTTGGAGGTACAATATTGAATATTATGCATTGATTACCGTAAATGACCTTCTTAACGCCACGCCCCCTGTGAGAATTACTCCAAAATACCAGGAATTAGCAAAAAGGAGCAAAATCATTCAATTCGTTCTGCCTCATTCTCTAAAAAAGTAAATAAGTTAATTGTTTAAGTCACTTTGGAAATTACATGATACTGTCTACAATTCATAATCTCAAAAATAAAAGCAGCAACTGATTTTCAAATCATAAAAATGGATCAATATTGTTAAATAGGAACAAAAGCGAAGCGTGTCATACAGAGTGCAAGAAAACATAACATGACACTGATTTTCAACTTCATTAGCTTGACATAAGGGGCCGACCATTTAACTCTTGAGGGGGGGGGGGGGGGGGGAGGGTGCTTTCTGGTCATCAAGAATTTTTTTTTCTAGCCGTTGAATCTGGGGTGTCAATTTTCCACGGGCGTAGATGGAGGGTGAGTTTTCGTTGCTCAATTAACTAGTCAGCGGTGTCCTTGAACGCTGCGATAGGTTATGGATGTATGGGAATATATATTGTATTGATTCTAAGTGACGGGGATGAAAAAAAAAATGCTTCGATTATGGGGAATGTTTTGCCTCCCAATAACAGTGTTGTCCACAAGTCAGAAGTACAGTAGTTGGATGTAACTAGTTTTATTCACGATTCACTCTCACTTATTTTCACCGCAATCACGATGTCTCTAAAAACTAAAAAGCATTTTTCTTTGTTCTCTTTTAACGTAAACGCGAATTCCGAATCGCGAATCTATGCCATAACCCGGTATTTGCCGAAAAGAAATAACAGTAATAACAGTGGTTTGTAGATTCTATTTTGATATTGAAGTTATTAGGATCATTGTATTTGTCACGCATTCTCTTGTAATCAAAAATATCCGATACGACCAGCCCTCATCACTTGAATCGGAACTTGAAATCCTGAGTGCCCCCCATGGGAGTTGCATTGATGTAGTTTTACGCTGTGTGCAGTGAAACTACAACACCAACTGGCAAATTGTATGTGCAAATTAAGCGGGGGCGGGGGGCACTTGGGTATTTTTTGGGTGGGCATGTGCCGCCCGGGACTCTAAATTGGCACCCGGTTCTAAAAAAAATTTCCTCTAAAATTGATACCCCGTTCTTAGAAATGGGCCAATTTTTTATACCCCGTTCTAGAATTCGCCCTAAAACTGATACCCTGTTCTAGGAATGGGCCAATTTTTTATACTCCGTCCTAGAAAGTTTGTTAATCGAAATAGCCCTGTTTTTTTAAAAAGATATTTCTTTATTTGTTCGACCTATACATCAAATAAATGCTTCTTCATAATCAGCCACAATTCTTAACGCATGGAACCGTATTTTTAAAAGCAATCTGTCCTTGAATAATTTAAAATGGCTGCTTACAAAACTGGAGCTTTCGTGCGTTAGAAATATTACACCCCGTTCTAGAAAACGCCTCTGAAATGGATACCCCGTTCTAAATCAGCAGCTTCAAAATCACGACCCCGTTAATTTGTTGGGCGGCACATTACCCGTATATGTAATGTATGGGAGTACCTCCCCCCCCCTCCCCGGGAAATTAAGAGACAATCAAGGAGCCACTTCAAGTAAATAACCACAATAACTTGGCATGGAGGATATGAAAACATGAAGATAATTATCTTTACGTTCTCTTAGAATTCCATTTAAAACTCATCATTTCACTTACCTTTCGAGGATTATCGTTTGTGAATTTTCCCCTTCACGTGCTTCTCCGCTTGAATTCAAAGAAAGATATCTGTCGATCAAATCAGTTAGACTTTCTGCGTCTCCTTTGTGGACTGTAAAACAGTAATTCTCCGAAAAGCGGACATTGTCAAAATTTCCTTGAAGAAATGCAATCTTTTTTTCCCTTACTTCGTCCACGGAAGACTTCATAATTGTCGCTTGAAAACCTTGATCTCGCCCGTCTGGTTTTCCCGCCAGATTGCGAAAATGTGACAGAAATAAGGTCAAAAAGTCGACCGGACGCGTGCCGACAGGAAGGAACACCGAAAACTCACCCTCCCTCTACGTCCGTGGAAAATTGTCACCCTTGAATCTGGGAATCTGGTGGGTAGGATATTTTTTTCCCTTCTCATTTCTCTGCGGGGTTTTTTTTCCTCAAAAAAGGGTCATGTGTTTACATATACAAAATGTATTTACATTTACATTGTGGTCATTGCAGTAATAGTTCTAATATGGAGCTGCAAAGCCTTAAAATGTTGTAAGCTATACAAAATCATTATTGTATAGAGAGAGAGAGAGAGAGAGAGAGAGAGAGAGAGAGAGAGAGAGAGAGAGAGAGAGAGAGAGAGAGAGAGAGAGAGAGAGAGACTTTTCAATACACGTATTTCTCTTCCTGTAACCCTCACAGGGTCAGAAAAGGTCTCATAAAGGGCGAAACCCTTAGACTTCTGAGAACTAACTCCTCAGCTAAATCCTTCTATGAGAACATCTATATCTACGCCTTCGCGCTAGCCCTCACAATCTCATAGAAAAAATCACCTCTGAGGTTAAATTTACCGAAGGGAAGTCAGCTTTACTTGAGAACAATGAAGTGCAAAAGAAAATTCTGCCTTTCGTCACCACGTACCACCCTCCTTTGCCGAACCTTAAAAACATTTTAATGAGCAAATGGCACTTAATTCAAGATCAACCACTACTGAGAGAAATATACAACGAGCCTCCCATCATTTCATATGAAAGAGCAAAGTCGCTGGGAGATATCCTCGTTAGAGCGAAACTATAAGGTCACGTATCACACTAGCCTGCGCGCAGACGAAATTAAACTCTGGTTAACTAATCAGAGTTTAGTTATCGTCTGCACGCAGGCTAGTATCACACTATCACCAGCTTATGAGTCGTGTTTGGCCTGTCAAAACCTGCCACCTAGAGAATGGTTGCAGTTTTGCTGCGATTTTGTAAAGCCCCCCGGAATGAAGAAATAGCTTTGCAACATTTTTTTTTCTTTCTTACAGCAGCGCAAGAATTTTTTTCTATTACATTTGTGCTGCATGCAATTTTTTTCTTCCGACAAGCGCTTGCAGGAAATTTTTTTTCAAAATCACCCCCCCCCCCCCCCCCCCACCGCCGCCCACTCAAGAGTTAGATGGTCGGCCTCTAAGGCAGCCGTTGTAAAATAACCAAGATAATACGTGCGCTCTGATTGGCCGAGAGGAGTGTTTGCATGAGAGTATGTAAACATGGTTGTGGCGTCAAAATGTTTTGCTTTTCGCGCGCTAATCACGCAAGCACGAATTTGAAAAAGTTTTTGAGTTCAAAACTCGACAAGTTTACTTTATTTACCCATTGCTCCGTCGGCTGAAACTTGGAAAATCGTTACATAGAAGGTGTGTCAATTTTTTTCGCTTAAGCAGACAGTTTAAGCGAGAAAAATGCGTATTTTGAATAGCATCGAAAAAATAGCATCTTTTTGCAAAGCAAGAACTCATTACGCGTGCAAGACTTCGTGTAGAAGACTTTGTGACTGGTAAGAATTTCTCTTTTAATCAGTGCCATAACAAAGAGTTTGGCGTTATTTCTTGGGAAAGTTATTTTATAAAAGCAATAGAAAACTTTTTTCCAGTGTTTGCATAGCCTGATATGAACACGAGGGGGATTGGGAGAATTCGAGACAGATATGCAAACCCGAGACGAAAACTTTGTCTATTCTATTACTATAACACCAAAGCTTCGCATTTTGGTTGGTCACTTGCGGAAGGACGAGCTCAATATGAGCTCCGTCCTGCTTCCTTGTCTTCTTGCTTCTGCGTGTACATTTACTTGTTCGACGTCGAAGTCTGGGAGATTTTAAAAAAAAAAACATCAAAACATCACGTCATAACATAGACTACGAGTAGTCCCCCATTTTTTCTCAGGGATAGTAGAGCGAGCGAAACGCGAGCGCGCGTGAAAATCACCCCACGCAAGAAAAGGCGACACGCGGCCCCGCGCGTGTCTCCGTCTTTGAATCAATGCAAATCGAAGTCGTTTTTTGAGATAAGGTTGCCTTCACCCCTAGCATGCGAACGTAGACGTTTCTCCGGTCCTCGCTTCTCTTCACCCGAGGGGAGAGAAGTACTTGGAGAGAAGCGAAGACCGCAAATACTAGTGACCCTACAACATTTAACAGTAAAATTTAATGACCATAACAAGAATTATTTTGGCGTAGAAATATTTAGCGCTACCTTATAGCTGATCAGGCCTCACAACTCCCTTCACAAAGTGCTCTTCTTTGATTTTTTGCTAAAACAATTTTAAGGTGGAAGAGGTTCCCCTCTTGCTGAAGTTGTAAATAAAACTCACTGGTGGATCTAGGGAAGGGGCCGGAGAAGGACCCGGTGCTGAACTTTATTTTCAGGCCAAACGGAAGCCCACAAGGCCGAGAAGTATTATTTTTGAGGCCTTGCTCCCGTCTTATCTATGGAAAAATTAAACACTAGTAACAAGACAGCAAAGACAAAAGCGACTTGAGGTTTGCCGCCAATCCTTCTTCAGGGGATGAGTGAGCCCCCTACATGCCTGAAGATCTGAATCCTCCCGGGAGGTAAGATTTCTATTTTTAGAATGTCTGTCTATCTCATTCTTATCACAAGTTGGAACGTGATTTTATTGGTGCGAATTTTTACTCATAGCGTGACCATGCGTCGACTTGTTTATTCGTATGCGATTTTTAGATCTTCTATGTACATGTCACGAGATAATATATTCACCGTATCGTACATTTTTATGACTAGAGAGTTTTGAAACGATTTCTTGAGGACTATTGCAGTTTGGCGCACCTTAATTATTGATTTTTTGCAAGCAACTGCTTGTTAAAAGCAATAGAGGATACAGGGCCGGGGTCAGGTCAAAGCAGAGAAGTCCGAACAATCGAAAGAGTGTAATATACTGATACAATACTGTTGACAAATTTCCAAAATTAAGCCCTCTATGATCTCAATACGCCAGGAGGAGTAGACTTTTTTTCTTCCCTATTTTTGTTTTGTTTTTCTGTTCTGTTTTGTTATTTCTTTCTCGTCTAATCGGTTTCTCTATAAATAGTTAAATAAATGACTTTAAAGAATGGGCTCATTCGTGTCCTGTCACGTATTAATACTTGGAAGGTCAAAAGCTGTCACCATTAGGCACGTAGAATTGATTCAATATCAACAATATTATATCACGCATTTCCGAGCTGTAGCACAAATCACACCAATGTCTATATGTCTACTTACAGCTCGGACATTGACCACCACTGAATCGAGTATAAAGTCGACTCTGAACAGCTCCTCAAAGGGATCAGGTGTAATTTCTGACCTTGCCAAACTATACAATGGATTGACTTAAGCTTCTTTGGCTGCAAAACATCACTGATATTTTGCAACTGAAAGGAAGCATGCACAATGGCTGATATACCCGATTTTGTTGTACTGACTGTGGCTGGAATATTTTTCGTTATTTCAGTGACAGTGGGAGTTTGTCTTTATTATCATTTCTTCAAGCTTCGAAATGACAGTGGACAGGGATCAAGGCGAAAGAGAGAAAGCTTCAAACTAAACTGTGGTATAGTTAACCCGTTTGGGTTTTATATGATGGGTACGGCCCCAGTCGAGATAAATGGACCGCCGCCATTTACGTTAGAAGTGAACGACGAAAACAAATCGACTTCGAGATGTGTCTTAGAAGAGCATCCTTTGAAACTAAGCGACAAAATGCCCGTATGCAGGAGCGTAAGCTACGAGAAGCCATTCAGGTCTCCGTGTCATCATCTACAGGTCATACAGGAAACGGAAGAAGAAGACGACGACGAAGCCGAAGAGGTGAACAATGATCGCAAATTTTGAAAGAGAGGAGAACAATCGGACAAGAAAGCATTAGCGAAAGAGCTGCTTAGCGGAGACTTTCACCGAAATGGAAACGAAAGGAAACAACAAACTTAAATATGCACACTACTGATAAAACAAACAACTTTACCTGCAGAAAGTGGCAGCTTTTATTTGAACAGCGACATAAAAAGTTAGAAGTTTGAATGGCAAATCACTTTATGTACATCAAGTCCAAACACTACAAACCGTCACAACCCCCGTCAGGCTAGTTTAAAGAGCTAACCTCTATCAAATAATAATTATAGCATACCCTTATAGACTTTGGCCTATTTGGCTATTCTAATTCTATAAACATAAATTTTTAAAAGAATCTATGGCATAGTTTTCTTGGGCAATCGTGAGATTCTATATATTCAAGCGCTATCTGTCGGAAAGTTGCCCGTGCTATTTTCAGTAGCTTTCAAAAATACCGGTAATAAACGACAAGATTAGTTTGTGAACAGAAGAAATATGAACTATCTTTGTTGCAAAAAATCCTGTCAGCACGGTATTTTCAATTCTGGCAAGATCAATCTTTAGTTGCTATTTAATCACTATGATAGCTTCGTACGATCGTCTCAACAAGTTACCTTAAGGTGTTTCGATACACTGAGTTTTTCAGAGGCCATACCCATATTTTTCAATCGCCTTAAAAGTGATTTTACCCTTGTCTGATCGCTATAAAAGTTTCACTAGTGATTGACTATAGATTGAAATTTGTCAAGATGTAGGTTTTAGTAAAATCGATGCTACTATGACAACAATAAACAAAAAACTTTGAAATTGATAAAAGCCGAATTTTGCACGATCTAGACCAGCTACTGAAAACCCAACACTTGGAACTTAAAGTTTGGTGTTTAGCAAACAATCTCCGTGAGAAGTAAAAAATTATGTTTGTTTGAATTCGAATAAATCGAAAATATATTTCAAACCTTAAATTTTCAATAGCCAATACACTGATACAATAATTTTTATCAACTCTCCCAAAGGGCTATTCTGAAGTTAATTTACAAATGCTAAAAAGAAGGGGATAAGAAGAAAAAGCTTAAATTAATTACAATCTTGGTACAAAACTAAAAGCCTAAACTATGCGCGTACAATTACGTTATCTCTTTGGAGATCTAAACTAAATCAAATATTTTAAAACTGTTTAACGTATGGAGTCTGCCCCCGCAGTTCGCGTTTGACGCTCCTCTTCAAGGTACATAGTGACGGGCTATTTCTAGTGTCTGCGGTCAGAGAGTTTCAGGCACCTACAGCGCGATAGTAAAATGACCGTTGCGCAGCAATTGTTCTGCATTGAGGGAGATTTAGATTGTCCCTTTCCCTCGTGTTGTAGTGGTGTGTGTCTGATCGCTTTCTGAGTTTACTATTCAAGTACAACGGAGCGAGGCCATTAACAATTTAGTATACTTGGGTAGTATCACGGACTAATAGCTGATCTTTGATGGAGGGCCACCCTAAACTTTTTAGTATCTGTTGATACGCGGGCGGTGAAGTTTTGCACTAATTGTAACTTTTGTAGATTTTGCTTAGAGGTGCCTGCCCAGACGGTGGAACACTCAAAACGTTTACTAAAAATAAGAGAATTCAAAATAGTTGACAAGACAGGTTTAGTAAACAGGTGTCTCGCCCTACTAATCTGACATAACATGGACAGGAGAGACGATGTTAATGTGTTTACATGATCATTAACGTTGAGGTATGAGTCCAGTGTAATGCCTAAGTCTTTAACTGAGGAAACCGGAGTGAGTCCTTGGTCGAGGAAGGGCCCTGATGTCTGATACCCTGCTTAGGAGCTGCCTTGTCCCGAAAAATATGAGTTTGGTTTTACTTGGATTTATCAGTAATTGGTGTGAGCAACACCATCCAGCAATGAGACGTAGGTCTTCCGTCATTTTTAGCCGAAAAGGAACAGTAGATCTTAGTATCGTCAACGTAGGAATCGGTACAGCTGGACTTAACTGCGGAGGGTAGATCATTTATATATAAGTTGAACAACATGGGACCTAAGATGGAGCCTTGAGGCAAGCCATGTGTTATCGTAAGCTCATCAGATAGAGAGGTGCCTAATCAAGTAGACTGCTTGCGGTCCGTGAGGTAACTCTCGAACCATTTAAGAGCCTGGCTTGATGTGCCTAGGCTGCTTAGTTTGAGAAGAAGTGTACTGTGGCAAATACTGTCGAAGGCCTGCTGAGGTCTATAAGGACCATACCCGTCAATTGCTGTTGGTCTATAGCCCTGAAGATATGATCAGTAACCAGATAGCCTGTTCCAGGCTCCGAGATGGTCGGCTCCGCTGAATTGAGAAAGCGCAAAGACGAAAATAAAACGGGAGGAAACTGGGGAGCCTTTTCACGTGCCTTTTACTTTCGCGTCTTCGCCACTATCTGAGAGCCTGGAACAGGCTAGTAACCAGAAGGATCAGAGTTTCGGTAGAATGGTTCTTGCGGTTCCCGCTCTGACGTTGAGTTAGTTTGTCTTGCTTAGTCAGGAAGTCATTAAATTAAATCAAGGCAATTTTCTCAGCCACTTTAGAAAGGACAGGAAGCAATGAGATCGGCCGGTTGTTATTGAAGACCTCATGATCACAGTCTTTTAGGTGGGGTACAATCACAGGCTTTTTCTAAGCCCTAGGGAATTCAGAACAGGCAAACGAGGAGTTGTGATAGATTATTTAATAAAAAAGTTATAAATGACTCAAATTGTTCTTTTAAGACTCCTCGTTTGCCTGTTCTGACGCTGTCCTGTTCTGTTCTGACGCAACTTAAAAGTTTTCACGTTATGCTAATTTTTCCAAAATAAAGCGCACTATACATTCCTTTATGACTAGTACATTTATAGTTTGAATTTATCGCATCTTTTGAATGTAAATCATTGTGACAATACTCACACTGAAATTTCAATCCAAAGTCAATCACTGGTGAAAATTTTATAGCGATCAGACAAAGGTAAAATCACTTTTAAAGCGATTGAAAAATATCGGTACGGCCTCTGAAAAACAGGCCCTCGAAACACCTTAATAAGCTAATCATTTTTTTCATATCGCGTAACGCAATATTAAAAGTAGATTTGCCATGGCCACCCTAGTTAAGATATCTCTAAATATAACTTAGATTCTGTAAAAAAAATTATTCATTAAAATTTATCATTTAGTCTGAGAGACGTTCTGATGGAAA
>NC_133204.1:722500-780000 GCF_958299795.1 Porites lutea
CGGGAGAGGAACTGGCGGAGGAACGCCTCACCCTCTCCGCGATGGAAAGTCCTGCCTACATCCCTGATTTGTTGCTTGAAAATTGTGATCTGATGGTGTTGTGCACTACAAAACATACGCAGACCGGCTTTTCTATTTAGCATTAAACGAAAAGACGCGTCGCGTTCCTGGAATTTACCCCAGGCTATATTTATTGAAAAAAAATGGAGCCATTTTTTCTTTAGTAGTTATCCGATGTACGTTTGTAATTAGAGCACGTTTGAAATCCGCTAGATGAATCAGCCTCGAATTGCATTAGAATGACACCAAGAAACTGATGCAAATGATTTGGCTTTCATATTACGTGATTAATATTCAGCTATAAGCGTGTGTGTTGTGAATGTTGCAAGCAATGATAATTTAATGCTAATTAATTCCTATTTGGCTTTTTGCTTTTTTCTATGACAACCTTATTGCAATTAGGTGTATATTTAGCTTTTAATTTGTAAACAATACGATATAGTTTAAAATTGTAAATATTACTTATTGTTCTGATACTTAATAAAGATTGGTTAATCATTTTATTATTATTATTTATTATTATTATTATTATTATTATGAAGAGCGTTCACTGTTCTTAGTTATCGGGCTCTATCTTAGAAGCGTCTTTCACAGTTACCTAGATCTCTGTTACACTACTAAATGATATGTAATCCTTTCTAAACCCACCTCCAAGGTTTATGGTTATGTTACGTTCCTGGCCAATACAAGTGATATTTCCTTCATCGTTCTTCGAAACAACAGAGATCAGCAAAGTTGAAAAGTAACCAAATGCCAATGTTGTGAACCTAGGATCTGCAGAAAAGAAAACCAAAAAAATTCCAATAAGGGGTAAGGATGCGAAGTCTATTTTTCAGCGACGTTTTCATGGACGTCGCCTTTGTGCGATCGTAAGGTCCCTTATGGCCTATATAAGGGGTACTTTTTCAGGCGTCAGGGAATATAAAATAGTAGGGAATTTACTAGTTGAGGTATATAAAAGGGTACCCCGGAAAAATATCTTTTTTTTTTTGGTAGAAAGTCCCAAAAGGACTAACAGGCACATTTTATGGCTGTGATTCTGGTAAAGCAGAATACAGTCAAACTCCGCTCTAAGGACACCCGCTTAATACGGATACCTCGCTATTATAAAGGACAGTTCTCTTTGTCTCTGGGGAAAGAAAGCCCTTACTTTCTATGGCTACGACCCCGCTCTGTTTTTGGTTCCTTCGGTATCGTGTTGATGTCTTGCAAAGTTAATTTTCACGTAGTACGATCAGCTTTGTAGAATTCAGTGTGTCTACTCAGTGTATATTTTTGCTGGTCAGGTCTTTTATAGATCCTACGTTTTGCGGCATACAGTCGACTCTCTCTTAACGGACACCTCTGTAAAACGGACACTTAGAGTTGGTCCCTGCCTTTCTTTACTCCTTTTATTTGACTCTCTATAAGACGGACACCTCTCCAAGACGGACACTAAGTGCCGGTCCCAAAGTCGTCCGTCTTAGAGAGAGTTGACTGTATTCGTTTACGGTCCTTTGCAGTTAAAATGTCAATTTCTTACTTTCTATAAATTTAACCCCCGTTAATACGAACACTTTCAATGCCCTCCGTAACAACGATGTTTGACTGTACCGTGGTTCTATTCCTCGCTGGAGGAGAGCTATATTTTGCTTGGTTTTGTGTTTACCTTCAATCTTCTGTCCGATAGAATTTAACCAAGTGACATTGCCGGATTGATTACAAAGTAGTGTGGCATTGCATCCCTCTTGCGTGTTGAACGTACTTAGCATTGAACCTGTAAAAAAGAAGATCACGTTTCAGCCGTCAGTGTACCCAGGTGTGGCCCCGATGAGGTCTGAAGAAAAAAAGCGACGTGTTACTGTGTAAACTTCCGTAATTATATATATTGGTCAATATGATCAAAATGATAGGAATGCTATTTTAAACGTTGTGCACCACCAGGCCCACAAAAACATACAACAAAGACGTCTGAAGGGCTGCCGGCTTTCCATTCCACTCTTAACTATAATACATCCGCCGAAACGTCTTAGCGGTTTCCCGGGTTTGTAATGACGGGCTTCCAGTTAAGCAATAGGCTCTGTTATGGCCCGCCACCGGAAAGTGAGACTCCTCCCGTCTTTACATAAACATAAGAAGAAGGAGGTTAAAGCTCACTGATGCATCTTAAAAAGAATTTTCTAATTCCTCGACGGTCCTCGACGCATGGTATTTAACGCCTCGTCTTGGGCTACAGTCTTCATAAAAGTGAATAAAAAATATAGCTTCGAAAAAGGGCTAATGAATATTTTTTTAATGCATCAATGATAATAGAATAACTCCAATTGAAGAACTAAAAAGTGACATTCGTTAGGGGTTACTCAAGTCGCCAAGTGCGTTACCTTTAGAGCAGAAATTTTACCTTCAACGCCAACGACGCTAGCGAGGCCCTGAGAACAATCAGAGAGCGACAAACAGGGACTCCATCTTTATCGTGCCAGACCACGCGACAAAATATGTCGTCGAAGTCAGGTAATAATGCCACATCCCGATAATTATTCTGAAGACACGGCATTGTTGTGCTTCGAAAAATTATGAAACACCACTCATATAATGCATTGGCGCATGGTGGTTTAGAAGATTGATCATGAAGCTTCCTTAAGACCTTGAACGAAAAAGACTCGACTCATCAAAAAATCCGTGAGACGATATGAAATCAAGATCAACATAAACACTCCACGCTTTCGTTGACACGTTTAGCGAAGTAAAAATATTTCTCTTATCTATCACATGTGTCTTCGACATCCTCAAATATTTGCTTTATTGGAGTGACTTTGTACAATGCATCGTGTAACATGAAATCCAGTTAGCAAACAAAACTGATAATTCTAATAAGATTATTTACTTGCCTTTTCCGAATGCAAATAAAATCCAAATAAATGCCACAGAAAACGGGATCCAATTTGCTTCGCTTGTCATAATGCAGTAGATTGGGTGTTGTGAACAGGTTCCAGCACGCGACCTATTTCGACCGATTTGTACCGAGTAAAGTACAACAAAATAATGTTTTATATTACAATATTCTATTTCGGTTCCTGAGCTAATAACAACAGGAGTGGCCAAACATCTCAATGGGTCACCGAATTGTCAATACAGTTTTGCTTTGAATATTTTATAACTTTAATATATTATCAGCAGACGGACAAAGGAAGTAATGCGGCAGCATATCAAAGCACGGAAACATTGCTAGCATACTTATGTAATTCAGCACACGACAAAATTTTGCTTGTTGCTATTTAAGAGATACAAAAAATATCAAAATTAAAGAAGGCAAATTGACAGATTATACAGTAGTTTCCCAAGCCGGAACCCACAAGAAGATTATAAAGAATTAAAACAAACAACGTGTGTATAGTCATACAAAGCTAAGCCCTGCTAAATGTTACGCTAAATGAGTCTTATGTCGTCAATTGGAAAGCATTATACTGATGACGTCACAGTCGTGACGTCACTGGGGTGGATTTGTTCACCAGGCTTTTTCTTTACGTCTTTCCGTTGGTGTCATAACCACATCACGGTCCGGAACACGAATCAGACAAGTCATCTCTCTTGTTGAAATTCAAATCATAACCAAGCGATGTTGGGACTTAGCGAATATTTTTCTCCTTATTTTATTTAATCGTCGGTTATTCATTTCTTAGAAGCCAGATAACAGCCTTCTTAAAAGCCTTATTATGGTTCTTTAGAAGGTGAATAGCGTTCCCTGCTGCATACAAACAAGGACACGAAATTAAAAATTCCAGGCCAGAAAGCGTGGTAACCTATTTGGTTACCTATATATGATCTGGCTCATTCCCAGGGTTCTCTCCTACTCTGCCTTTCTACTCGCCCCTTTTTTAGCTCCGGGGGACGTGCAGGAGAGAACCCTGGGGATGAGGTTGCGAGGTAGGCTTTTGAAAGGGAGTGGGGAAAGAGTGAATACTCAAGCGTGCGAGAACGAAACAGACGCGCACGACGTCCGGCTTCCGGTTGTCACCCAGTGTATGAACTCAACACTAGGACTAAGATTAGCAGTAGGACAAATAGTAAATTGGTTTATTATTGCACCTCATCAAAATAGTTAGTAACTTTCTCCAACGCCCATTTGTTATCTAGCTAACCCTAGATAACAAATAATAATATAATAATAATTAAATAATAATGTATTTCATAAATCACAGATCGGTTTCTTTCTAAAGAACCGCACAGCTGCAGATCATGTCTTAGCCTGTGCCAGGCTCTCAGATAGTATAGTGGGGACGTATTAAACGAGCAAAGCAAAAATAAGACGCGCGCGACTTGGGAAAGGGGGTACTGAACGACTTTTCACCACTATCTCGGAGCCTGGAACAGGCTAATCATGTCTTCACCCTGAGAACTTTGATCGACAAGTATGGCTAGCCGGATTTTTGATAACGTTATCGCTATTATAGTAGTAGCTGTTATAAAAACTAAGAGTTCAACCATTGCTTTTTTGTTCTTCTCCTCTTTTCCTTCCCCTCGCTCTTTCTTTTTTGCTTTCCTTTTCCTTCGTTATTATGATTTTGGAGCTTCTCGGGCTTAAGAAACATGCCTTTTGACGCTTTTTCACTCAAATGACTACAAATGTCGTTAGGTTGGTTTTCAAAAAATCGGCTCGATGTACATCAACACAATGAGAAAATCTAAGATTTGTTTTGTTTTAAGAGAGCTTTCGACTCAATCTGGCGCGATGGACTTCTATATAAACTACTAGAGATCGGTATCGGTGGCTGTTAATGTGCCTTAAAAATAGGTCTGATGTCTTTACCCTGTACATCAATGACCTTCCATTTGCGTTTGAAATATTTTATCTGATCCTGTCGTTTTACCGAATGGCACAAAATTAAACTCCCTCTTATATACGGATGACCTGATTATATTATCAAGATCTAAAGTAGGTTTGCAAAACTGCCTTCTTTTAGCAGCTCATGGATGCTAGAAATGAATTCTAACAAAACTAAAACTTCAGAAACGTGAAAGGATAACTTTCACATAAAATTTCAAGTTATCTATCCTTAACTAGAAATTCAACCAATTGGAAAGACTTTGTGAAAATTGCTACAGGCAACCACAAACTCTCATGATTGAAACTGGAAGATACGATCAAACTCCCCACAACGATAGATTCTTCCCTGTTTGTAACTCTGGTATAACTGAAGACAAATTTCATTTTCTTTTGCACTGTGCAAAGTATTCAATCCCAAGGGAAAAATTCTACAATCAAATCCAACATAATTTTGTCAATTTTAATCAGCTATCTTGCACAGAATTAATAATTAAACTGACAAATTCACAGAATTTTTCTCTAAATTCACATTTGTTAAAATTTATCTCGTTGCTAATGATTTAAGTAGTAGCTTGTTATCATATCATACTGATGACACTTCATTGACCATTGCAATCATTGTATTGTAATCATTGTTTTTTTTTAAATTGGGTTATTATCCCTTTTAATTATTAGTATTAATTGAAACTTTATCTTAAAGCTTTTGTAATACTGTAACTTCATATAGTCATGCAAATAAAGCTTATGTTGATGTTGTTGTTGCTACCAAATCTAAACAACATATGGCGTTAATATCAATACAGAAGCTGTGATAGCACCTCCTCCACGTTGAGTCCCATCAGAAGAGTGATGCGGCTCAGGCCAAGTGAATCAGTGAACATAAATCAGTTACCAATTGACTTTACTTTTCTTGAAAACGAAACAAACAACTACGAAAAATGTTTACTCCACTAGAGGCCAAAGAGGACATTGAGTAGGGGTAATTGTGTTCCACTACAATTTGTATTGTGCTTTACTTGTATCACTTGTTGCACAATTACAATGACTTTTAAACTTCAGTTTTTGCCGTATACTTGATGCCCATCTTGGGCTTGTACCCCTGTTCCAGGATATAGTGGACCAGCGTTTTGCGTTTGTCCCGTTCCAGGATATGGTGGAGAAATTGCTTGTGGCCCAGCTCCAGGATAGGGTTGAATGGTGGTTTGTATACCAGCTCCTGCAGGGTAGGGTTGTGAAGCGGTTTGTATCCCAGCTCCAGGGTAGGGGTGTGTAGGGGTTTGCATACCAGCTCCAGGGTAGGGTGGAAGAGTAGTTTGCACTATTCCAACTCTGGGGTAATGCACAACAGCCATTTGCCCATTTCTTCTTCTAGCCCTGCACTTAGCAAGTGGACACTTAGACCAACATAAACACACCAAGAGTATCACAACAAGTAGCACAACTCCTCCGGATATGATTCCTAACAAGGCCCCAACACTGGAAAAAAAATTAAATTAAGAATCGTGATCATTGTCAGCAAGGATCGAGTAATACCAGGAAAAAAGTTAATGAAATTTGCAACCTCGTCCCCAGGGCGCTTTTTCCTGGCTTTGGAGGTGGGGCGGGTTCCCGCCGCACCTTCAAAGCCAGGGGAAAGCGCCCTGGGGACGAGGTTGTGAAATTTGTGATCACAGAAGGAGTCAGAGGAAAGGGTAACGGATGTCATGGTGCTAAACTGTAAAATAATCCGTCTCTGAATAATCCAAACAATCTTATCTCCTTATTCCAACTGAAAAACAATTCACTGGTGCGTTTTCAAAGGCCAATGAAAATCTGAGAGCATACGGTGGCCCCGGAATCCGCTGACCACAAAGAATGAATCCATTATCTTCTCTTGTCTCATGAAAAACCACTTTTAAAACGTTAACTGTTCTTCTCTATAAATTTTTTTCAAAAAAGTTTCAAACACCCTTTTTTTGCTTAAGGCTACGATTTAAGGCTGCTTTAGCTTGACACGTTGAATTAAAAGAAAAGTTTCGAGCAAGAAATTTTAAAAATTTCTTCAGAGGATTATTTTAGGAATTTAAAATGTGGCCCTGACCTCAGGGTGGACGTCGACGGAATAAAATAAATAAAACACAAAGCTTCGTCTTACCGAGGTCTCAACATCTTTAATGTGACAATTAATTTTTATCTTTAATCGCACTACGCTCGGTGAATTCTTAGGTAAGTTACTCTTATCAATTCATTTTATTTAAAATGTTCTCATAAAGCGAATTTTTACCTTATAAGTAGCTTGCAGCATTTTGGCTGGTTGTTTATGATACAGCAAAGACGGTCATTTTTGTCATCTGTTGGTGAGGGACAATAATTACGCAACGCTCTTCCGCTGTCACTACATGTGGAACCTCCAGGTAGACAGCAAGAGCGACTACCGAACCAAGAACAACATCGTGTGCGACCTGCGGGGTCACTGGGCCGAGGGCAGCTGTACGTACCACAGCTTGTAAGGCCACGTGTAACTGTGAAAACAAGAAAACAAAGTTAATAAAGATTGAAAAACCTGTGCAGCGTAGTACTTAATGTTAATTTAAAAATAGTAAAACTGACGCTGTTGTTATAAGAATGAAATGGCATCAATAAAGCCTTGTAAAATGACAGCGATTTTTTGTTGAAATGGCATCAATCAAGCTTAGTAAAATGATAGCGATTTTCTGCAAACAAATCTATCTAGTCCAGTAACAGGCGTGGTTCATGCGCGGTGCGTTTTGTGGGACACGACAACATTTAGAATCCAGACGGGCAAGAACAAAGGCAGTTAAATTCACTTTTTACCTTGAGTCGTTAACATAAAGTTATATCTATTACAGCGTCTTCATAGCCTGCCCCGCAGTCGAAACTAAACTCTGTTGTTAAAAAATGTATGCGATGCAGGCTACGTGTTCAGGCTCCATACCACTCAACTTTGCTATCGCCGGCCCATCCTAACTGCGCTGCCTCTTACTTCCTTATACCTACTCGCCAGGTCCTTCGCGGGCGCGGGAAGGGGGACATTTCTTTATTCGCGTATACTTAGGATTGGGTACGGGTTTTCTTTCTCTTCCCGTCTAGAACAAGGTACAGGGAAATAAGTCCGGATACCAAGTACCATGCCCCCCCCCCCTCACGACCTCCGCATACCCTCAGGGATAAAATACTAATACCTAGCTAGTGCTCAACATACAACCGTTTGGATTACTTCCCTGTTGATGTCTAAAACAGAGCCGAAATATTTCCTTTACCTTGGTGACGGTAAGAAATGCGCCGTCACGTTTTGGTAAGGAAAAAATATTGCTGTAGTTATGAAAACTAAGCCGTTATTTTACATGATGAACTGTTATCTCAAGTGGGCATTGTCTTGACCAAAGAGTAATCGGAAACTCATCATCATCATCATTATTATTTATTCATTTTATAAATAACAACAAGTCTTTATTGCTATAAGGAACGTTTTTGGAATTTGAAGAAACTGCTGAGTCTACTGCTTCTTAATTTACACTGAAACGTTTTAGTGTAACATTTTTCTTGCAACGATTGTCGGCTGACACAACGTTTAGTCCATTTGTCTCTTAATTAAAGATTCACAGCTCGCTATTTGTAAGAATACTAAACTGTTTTTCCTCGATCCACTGGATATCTTACCGACCTAAACCTTAACACTATACTATGGACTTCATTTTCTGGTTATTGTTTTCTTTGAGGTCTTCCCAGTTTCAAAGTGCTATTTGTAGATTTTGTTACACCAAATTTTCATAACTCGCTTATTTGGAACTGATATAAATCAGGAGCACCCAACGAGAATATGGTTCAAAACCACTTAAACATAACATTGTTAAACGTATTTTAGTATTTAAACCGTAGGTATCGGCATATTTTCATCCCCTAAAAATTTTTCATCTGTTCAGATTTCCTAGCTGAAAGTCTAGTGATACGAAAATAACAGGGAAAATTTCAGCCAGAAAAAAGGCTCCCAAAAATTCTAGGTGACCTTTTTAGAATAAAAATCCGTTAAAAATGGGCAATTATACCATGTTGTTAGATCAGTGTTCGAAAATCCTAGGAGAGGCAGACAAGCAAGAAATTTTACAACAAATGTTCCGAAAATTCTAGATCTCAAATCGTCTTCCGAACAGATATTTTCCGAAAATTGACGTTGGTTGCCCCTGATAAATTGCGATAATGATCAACAGAAATTTTTGCTTACCTGTGGCCAAAGAGAGAAATACAACAAAGCCTGCGAAGAAAACACCTTTCATTATACGGTCCTGGTGCGCTCGGTACCCGAGGTAAATAAAACTGAGCAAAGAAATCGTGGAATGATGACCTCTATATAGCTGTGACTCGGTTAGAATTCTGTTGTTTTACTGACTAAACGGAAGTCAGTAAAAAGTTGACAAACATATATTGGCTTAAGTGCTTTCATGCGGATTGTTTTTCGTTCCGCTGGTCATAAAATATTTACATGGTTACCATCTATTTCTGCTGCTGAGACAAAGTAAAGACAAACAAGAAAGCTGATTAAGAAGACCATCATTTCGCTAGAAACTTATGACATACCACCAGAGGCCGGGTTATATGCTTCTGATACTGGCACTTACAGAGGGCATCGATATGCCACCACATCGTTTTCTCCGCTGTCGCGGACACTAAAAGGCTGAAAAGGGTTCTGTTACCTTCTGAAACTTAAGCGGAAACAAACGCAGTTGCGTTGCAAAAACGTTATACGATGACAATATAAGCTGAACATTTACCAACATCACCATCAATATTCTGTACGTATTTGTCTTAACAAAAAAAAAGAGAACAACACTTAGTTACCTAATTTGGCAAAAACTGTCCAAATATTTAAAACGACTGAAACTGGCTGATTAGTCCATAAATCAATATCAGACCTTAGAAAATAGAAAAATTGACTGAAAATGCTAGCAAGTAGGGTAATGAAACTAGGGGGCACACGTGTATGATTTCGGAAAGTGAGTCTGCTAGCAGGCTATGATCAGGAGCCAATATTTGTAGAAGGGTGTATCAGAAGGGAAGATAAACAACTACAGCGAGGTCTACTGAACGGAAAGGAAAACGCTTTCATCATTTATACAAATTATTTCATGCAGGAAAACAAAAGTGCAAATTAAATTTTCCATAATTAGTTCTAAATTAATGGATATAAAACGTTTTGGCGTTATACAAAGAGTTTGACAGGGTCTCAGCCAGAAGGGATATCAAGCAAGTTCAGGTCCTTGGCAAAGTTTTATTTGATAAGAAAACAATACAACCTCCTCTAAGTTTCCACTATCGTTCTCTTGCTTACGAGAAACCTTCTTTTTACAGTCTAGTTACATAAATAAATTATACACATTCTAGCGTCAATCTAAGTTCTTTATGAGACAGTTTTGACTTTTAATTTCAAAAAATTAAATTGAGATAACATATCCTCTTGGAAGAAATGTCAATTGGCATTATTGTGGTCTCCTTGGGATGACTGTGGTAGCGATAGGTGCGTTCCAGGGTAAGGTACATCAGCGGTTTGCATTTGACAATGATATCGTGGAATGATGACGTCTATAAAGCACTGACTCGGTTCGTATTCTGTTTTTTTACTGACTAAACGGAAGTCAGTAAAAAGTTGACAAATATATATTGGCTTAAGTGCTTTCATGCGGATTGTTTTTCGTTTCGCTGGTCATAAAATAGTTGCACGGTTACTATCTATCTCTGCTGCTGAGATAACTAAAGACAAACAAAACATCCCCTTGGAAGAAATGTCAATTGGCATTATTGTGGTCTCCTTGGGATGACTGTGTTAATGGTGGGTGCATTCCAGGGTAAGGTACATCAGAGGTTTGCATTTGACGTCTCTTTCTGCGTTGAGCCAGCGGACATTTGGACCAGCAGCAGCACAGCAGGATGCCCATCGCAAAGAATAGGATTGCTGCAGCAATTAATCCAACTGTAGTTTCTGTTCTAAAAAAGAAAAAATTTAGTTTAAGTAGGTTACTGGAGAGACCAAAGAGGAATAAGCAGGAGCACCCAAAGACAGTTTTCTCCTAAAAACATTGAAAACACTCAGTTAGGCTATCCAGAGTACTTTTCGATCTATAGAAATGCATTCTTACTGAAGCGGCGCTATAAAATTTGTACCTGTTCGGTCAGCCTAGGGGAACTTGAGTCTTTTCAAATTACCAAGGGCTTCAGTATTATTTTCCCGAAAATTTCAGATGCAATTTAACGTCATTGCGAAAGTGAAAACTTTTCTGATTCCTCTCTCCGGCACATTTTTGAATCCGAAAATTTTAGGTTTCCTTTTTTGTACGAAAAGTATTCTTACCTGGGCAGTGAAATGTGAAAAATTAAACTTAAAGAGAAAAGTCATAGGGAATTTATTAGATAAGCTTCGAAAATTGTCCATGAATGGAATGCGTAATCTAGAAATTTTTAGCCGTCCTAAATTAAGTAATAGAGTAATAGAAAATTCTAGGCAATATTTGCGTCTCCGAACAGATATGTTAGAGAAAACAATCGTTGGGTAATCCTGAATAAGCCTTTCAATAAAGGTACCGTAAAATTCCGAAAATAAGCCCCGGGGCTTATATTTTTCAAAGGCCCTTTTTGAGGGGCTTATTTTTGGAGGGGCTTATATTCGGAGGGAAGTTTGCGTTTTAAAATCGAAGGAGATTTACCATTTATTGCTTTGTTTTTCTTTGTATTCCAGGGCAAATTCCAATTACAAGCCCCCGCGGGGCTTATATTCGGAGGGGCGATTTAACGGAGGGTTTTTTGCGTTATGATTTTGGGGGGCTTATATTTGGAGGGGCTTATTTTCGGAATTTTACGGTATCGTGTAAAGGAGAAATTTTCTTTTTGGTCTTTTCTTCTACATTTCCTTAAAAGAGATATATGAAATGCCCGTCTCCTTATACGGAATATTTATTAATAAAAAGCAGCTTCCCTAACCATCGAAACGTTTGAGGTTATATAAGTTTAAGGTTATAATTAAATGTTTTGTTGATCAGTTTATCCTTCAGCAGCATGTTATATTGTTCGAGTGCGGCCTTAAACTACTGATTGGAAATGAACATTAAATATATGATGCTTAAATTTATATTTTATACCTCTCATACATACCTTCCTCATTCTTTCCCATTTTACTTAACACCAACTTTTTAAAAATGTGGCTCCTTCATGCGCAATATTTTCTCTTCCCTAATGATGCCGTTGATAGGCGAAAGCTCGGATTTTGATTTTGATTTTTAATTACAGCAGTTAAAGGTCTCATTCGAACAGACATGCATGTAAAACAACAATTATGTCTATTGACAAAAAGACATTAGTCTTTAATACACGATTAAAGAAAAACACTTTTTTTCTTGCGAACACGAAATCTTTTAATTTGTTATTCTAATTAACATTATTTATTTGCAAATCACACAAAAAAGGCAATTATATCGCAAGGATAATTTAACTATACGAATACTCTTTGTTAGTATGAAGATCAAGAATCCTCGGCTATACCTTAGGTGTACCTGGCAGCACTTTGCCTTATTGTTAATGATACAACACACACGATTATCCTTGTCATCATATGGACCCGGGCAATAATCACGGACATGGCCGCCCTGCTGTTCACTGCAAGACAAACCTCCTGGAAGGCAGCAAGAAGGAGCACCATACCAAGAACAACATAGCGTCTGATCTGGAGAGTCATACGATCGAGGGCAGTAGTAGGATCGGAGGAGTCCTTTGGCAGGACACCTGGTAAGACTATGCACTGCTGAGAGGAAATAATACCGGGTACAAATAGTAAGACTGTGACTGAAATTTAACCAATTTAATTTTTTTCGGTTTTCCAGGGCCCAGTAATTATTGAGACGATAATTCCCCCCTCGCTATAAGTAAACGATTCAGATATTTGTAACTTGTAAACTACGATAAAGACCGTTAAATGTTGTACACGTTTAGCGAGAAATTGTTTTAATGCCACCTCCGATAATTCATTATATCAGTTTTTCTTACTTGGGTCAATACTCTTTATACGCTCACAATCATAAACGTCTGTTTACGCCGAACGATGTAACAGTTAACCCAAAATGTAACAACTTTTAACGCAAAAAGCATCAACTTTTTAACACGAAATGTACCAACCTTTTAGTAATTCAAAATTGTTACGATTCACTCTTCGGCCGCAAATTTGAATATAAAACTAGTTAGGAGCGTAAGCCGTTTAGAATTGACAAGAGGCCCACTCCGAGGCAAATATTATTGATTAAAAGCAAATATCACCATACAATATGGGTTCAGGGAAAACTATTTCTTCTCATTTTTCCCTTCATTTCATTCTCAAGTTGTTACAGTTAGATTTAAAGTTACGTTTGTGTCAAAAGTTGTAACATTTCGCGTCATAATTATATTGCTACAGTTTTCGACGTAACAACTTCCCCTACCCCGGCTCCTTATACGAACAGTCAAAAACAGTGTGTGGGATCTGTAACGTCCCACAGAATTTGTTCACGAAACGGTTGTTGTTCAGCCCGTTTAGAGTTAGTAAATTAAATTCCAAGTACCGTTTGCAGATGTCATTTGAAAGGCAGCGGTTGTGCTAACTTGGAGGCGGTCTATAAGTTACAGACTGCATTCACTGAGACAGATTCAAGTGGTTGCCGGGCTGGTCTTCGCTAAATTTCACTCAAACTTAACTGGAGTGGTTAGCCCCGGACAAATATTGCTTGTTTGCGGCGTTAGTTTTTTCACCAGGTCAGCAAAAACGACAGTCTAAGTTCATAACTCTACAGGAAACCACGGATTACCTCAATTTTCCGTCACCGGATCGCCGTATATGAAATATCCTCTGCCTATATTTGTTTCACAATTTTGGCGATACTGTGTATATATCTGCTGAATTGGAACAGATCCCGATCAGAGACAAGCCTTCACACAGCAGCCGCTGGTAATATCATGAGTCAGTCATCTGTTTTAAAAACATTTCGTATTTGCCTGTTAAAAAGCACGTTTTATCTTCTGACCTTCGACCTTCTTTCATAATACACCTTTACGCGCTTTTCCATCGTCTTTCTTCAACTTTTGTTATGGACTAGTTAGTGGAAATCCGTCGACAGCGCTGAAAAGAATGCCTTGAAGTCAGTTAAGCTGCCAAGTTTGACTGACAGTGATTTGTTGAAAACAAATGAAGGTCCACAAAGTCAAGAAATTTTAAACTTTGCGAAGACTATATCTTCGCTCCCTTCAGACGTATCACTTTCAAACTTGGCAATATTACTAAATAAATATTACGGCGCTCTTTCTAGCAGTGTCGATGGATATTCATTAACTAGTCCTTATCAAAACTTGGGGGAAAAATTAAAGAATCCATGTTGCCCAAAGCCGAACAGTATGCCTGCAAAACCCAATAACGAGCTCACAAAAAATTACACTACATACAAAGTTTTGCAATTACACCTTTTTTTGTTATTTTCCTATTCAACTATTCACAGAGATCTTGTTATTTGACTTTGCCAAAATAAACTCAAAGATATCCTTGAGTTTTTTTAATAAAAGGTCTTCAAACTAGAACAAGATTTGATTAAAATTAAAACTTACCAGAGACCAGGGAAAGCAAGACAGTGGCTATGATAAAATGATGCTTTCCCATATCTTTCATGCTCTCTGGCGTTAGAAAGTGCTGTAAAAATATTTGAAAACCCGAAGGAGCTATCATCAACAAACAACAACAGCAACAACTAATAATAAGCCAGCTCAGATCCTACTAATTAGTGCCGTGCACTGGTGCATAGAGGGTGATGGGAATGGTACCTGCAGTAACTTCTCACGCCGATGGTTGAGGGGTCCTCAAAATCTCAAGTTCAAGCACAAGTTTTGTTTTTAGGGACCGGTCATTATTTATCGCCTGGGGGGGGAGGGGGGGGGGGGGTCGGAGGATTTTGGGCTAAACACGATGAAATTTAGCCGATCCCCCCTTTAAATGTTATTTTATTGAAGTGATCCCCCCTCATAACTATATATAACTTTCGTGATCCCCCCCCCATGTCTTTGTACCCATATTCACCTTTCGACGTGTATATTTAGTGTTTTAAACGTTCATATACAGGTAGTATTTCTAACTATGATGTACTTACAGCATAATAAAGCCGTTATCGCGCAGTCTTTTTTTAAAAGTGTCTCTTGATCCGTGTCTTTTTCTAGTCTGGATCCAGACATCTGAATTCAGTTGACATACAAGCAATCTTGCTTAAAACTGCAAAGTGCTTGAAACTGCAATCAGTGCTTGAAACTGCAAAGTTAGTTTTTTTAGAGTGCCAAATAGCAGTCCGCCAAGTCCCTATCAGCAGGTCATATTTAGCGACAATTCGGCCATCTGGAAGGGCTAGGATCGGCCACTGTTCCTGTCTCCTTTTTTATTTTCATCTATAGTGTAATAGATCAGCCTTTGTAGCTTTGCTCACATTTTTATAATTTTTTTTTGTTCGTTGTTTTGTTTGTTTTCTTTTTGTTTTCCTTTTTTTTTTCATCCAGTGTTTGCTTGTGCAGTAACTTCAGCTATTTGGTCATCTGGTACAAAAGTTAAAACTGGCATACGAACAGTTGACTGTTCATCGAGATCAGCAATGACAAGATCATCTTCGCTATCCTCGTCATCATCTAACTCCGTATCTGATTCTTCACTCTCTTCCTCACTGCTGGACAACTCATTCCCGTTGCCTGGACTTCTCTGTCGATAGTAATGGTAGCGAATTGCCTTTATCTTGTCCAGCTTTATACCAACAGTGGTCAGGCCATGTTCCTTAAGGTACAGATCGAGCTGTCTCACCTTCAGCTTTTCAACTTTGCCATTCTCAATAAGTATGCCCCACTGGTAGTCCTTGTATGTTAGTTCCTCTTCTAACCTTTTTTTCTCCTTTGCCTCTCTTGTTCTAATATCCTTCTTGATGTTCATATCATTTAGATGGCCTAGGTATTCAATGACATGCTTTTGTCCTGTTGTCGGCGTTTCGTACACATCCATAAAGTGCCCGGGATTTTGCTTGTCTGGCACAGGCTGAGGGATTCTTTCTGTTACTGGTCCCACCCATCTGTTGTTGGTACACCAGGAACAGAGTGTGGAGCTTGCATCGCTTTGTTTATTGCAGGCATCCCGACAAAATTCAAAAAAGAGCTCTCCTCAGACGTAGTGGTCCTCAATAAAACTCTCTATTTTACTAAGATATGCCGCACCGGGTATTTCGGCCTTACTGTTTTCTGAAGCATTTCGGTACGTATTTAACTCAGAAGCATTAAAAAAGAATAACTCTCCGGGAGACTCACTCACTCTACTACTGATGTAATCCTTTAGGACAGGGGCGTCGTCTATCCTTTCGGCGACCTGCTTGCAAACGTGCCAAGCATTTTTTTCCATACGCTCTTTTTCGTACTGTTCGTAGGAATGGAGAGACATGGCTTTGATTTCGTCTTCAGAGAGATCTTCGAATCGACGGTACTTCTCCCATTCCAGCCTTCCAAAAATCCTTCCAAAATTTTCAGTGATCCCCCCCTTTTGGGCTCTCAGTTACGACTGATCCCCCCCTCTGTTCTCCTAAAAATCAAGTGATCCCCCCCAAAATCCTCCGACCCCCCCCCCAGGTGATAAATAATGACCGGTCCCTTATCTGAGACAAAGATTGACAGTTCCTATCCTAACCTCGGGGGGGGGGGGGGTGGGGGGTTTACTCCGTTACTCCTCATATGTAAGCTCGTCTGCGGGTCAATCCGCATTGTTTCGGCAGGCGGCAACCAGATGACTCCAGTAGTAGCAGTCTTCGGGAGCCTGTCGTATTTCCCGCTCCGTCGGTGCTATGGAGCCTCCCGCAATGACCCTTGAGATGTACTGCAGAACAAAAGTTTCTGCCCGCCAACGCTTCGTTTCCCTTCAGATGGTACATACAGGGCGACTCTGATGATAAGATCCTCCTTGTCGAGGGCGAAGTGAGTAGCCAAGGCCAGCACCTTCACGATTTCTGCCTGTATTAATTAAAGTGTAGTACCTTAGGTCTTCTTGGAGGCAGACGTTATGTGAAATTGTTTAGAGATTTTTGCTTTTTTCCGCAGTTCATATCATCTTTATTGTATACGTAAGTTTTGTTGGATCTTACCTTCGAAAATTTCAGCCAGAAAAAAGGCTCCTGAAAATTCTAGGCGACCTTTTAAGGGTAAACATCCGTTAAAAATGGGCAATTATAGTAGTTTTTAGATGTTCGAAAATCCTAGGAGAGGCAGGCAAGCAAGAAATTTTACAACAAATGTTTCGAAAATTCTAGATCTCAAATCGTCTTCCGAACAGATATTTTCCGAAAATTGTCGTTGGGTGCCCCTGATCATGATCATATCTCACCTTAGTTAACTGAATGGCAACATGGTTTTGTTAAAGGTCGATCTTGTCAGATTCAATTGTTTCCAATCATCAATGGGCAGCTGCTCTTGACGAAGGAAGACGAGTCGATATGGCCTTTTTGGACTTTTCCAAGCCCTTGATGGAATGAATCATTTAGTTTTACCGTAGAAGCTGTGAAACTTTGGAGTTTTTGGCTCACTACCACATTGGTATGAAAATTAAGTAATCGTCGTCAGAGAGTGGTGCTAGATGAAGTGTCTTCTTCTTGGTCAGATGTCTCAGTTGGAGTCCCTCAGGGCTCTATATCAGGGCCTTTATTTTTTGTTTTATGTATCAGCGATCTTCCTGAAGTTGTTCATCCCGGCAAAACAATTACCATTTATGCAGAGTACTGTAAATGTCCTTGAATCATCGACACCGTTGATGATCTTGTCACAACAAGAGCTGGATTATCTGCATCAGTGTATTCTTGACTTTCCTTACAGCGAATCTGTCGAAGGATGGGTTCTTAGGAAAGCTTATTTACTTTCTCCACAGACTCTTGCTACTCTAGCATTGGAATTCGAAAAGAGAGACAATCTGACGAAAAGTCAGTTCTTGCTTAAAAGAACAAGGAATCCACCAAAATAAAATCTGGCCTTGTAACAGGAAACGACATTTTTTATTCTCAATGCTTATTATTCGTGAATTTTTACCCATAAGATTTTTTCATTATGCATAAGCATACCCAGTACTATGCTACTACGTTTGTTAAAACATTATACTTAAGTTACTTTCACCATGGAAACTGGACTGTTTGACCTACTTGTCTCTCCCAATAAGCCATCAAGTACAATCTCACTGAAGAATTATAAAGCTTATTTCGTTGTCATAGTTTTCCTGTTGCGCATACAAAAATTTGATAAGAAGGCTTCTTGTTTATCGTTTTTCGCATAATATTGAACAAGCAAGAGATTTTCACAACTATGTACACAACCGAGAGAGATTTACACAACTACATACATAGAACTTTCTCCCCCAGATAAATATATGAAATTTCATATAATTATTTTCTTTTATATCCGAAGCATTGTTGGCGGTTAGTTAACTGGCATCAGTCGTTTGTGTAATAAAAATTATGGTTCCCTCAGTGTTCCGCTTTAGAACTCAGTGGTACTGATAGGCTGCTGTATGTTAGCTTATATTTTCTGATACAAAACATCATGTTGCTAAAATCTCAATCAGTCTACTGTCTCTATTGATGCTGCTATGGTGACATTACTGTGTAGATTGCCTCTTTTACCTTACTTGTTTCAGTATCAATGAGGGTTTCTGTTAACAAAATATAAAATATTGGCAAGTTCACAGCGACAAACCGTTGAGTGGTGCTGGATCTTCCAGTTGTGGACCTGGATCAGTATAATAGCAACTTGTATAAAATACAAAATGGCAAACTGATCCTCACGGCAAGGCGATGAAGGAGTAAATTAAACCAAGGAATAAAACCAAAAAATATATTGAAACAAATTTGCCCAATATTTCGGTTTGAAAGACAAACCTTCTTCGGGGGCTAAAAGAAAACGAAGATAAAACTGAAAGTATGTACAAATATAAAATTAAAACTATAGATTGTGATTGGTGTAGGTGACTAAGCAGGGTTTCTGTTCTTGTTGCTATACACGAGTTTTATACAGTATACACACATTAGCCTTGGGCTACGCTCTTGACAATGACAGTTGTAGCTTAAATGAAATTGACATAAAGTATCTTGTTGGAGGAAAATTCAATTGATCACTCCAGAAAATACCATATCATACCATAATGCTCTTTGTTTGTCACCCCCAAATTTTGCATGAGCCATATGTTCAGTTTCTCTTGGGGCCATTTTAACTCCCAAGAGAAACTGAAGGCAATACTTATGCAAAATTTTGGGGTGACAAACAAAGAGCATTATGGTATGTTATGGTATTTTCTAAAGTAGTCCATCGGCATTCTTGTCGTCTCCTTGGGATGATTGTGGTAGATGTATTTGTGACCCAGCGTAAGATGTATCAGCCGTTTGCATTTGCCGCCTCTTTCTGCGTTGAGCCAGCGGACATTTGGACCAGCAGCAGCATAAGTAAATGGCCATCGCAAGAGTAAGTAGGATTGATACAGCAGAGATTATTCCAGCTTTAGCTTCATTACTATAAAAAGAAAAAGAAACGAAAAATAGAATGGATAAAATAATTTTTGCTGTCATGAATGGCAACAAAATGAGATCAAACTGTGCTGATCAAATAGACTTGACCAAGAGCCTTTTAGAAATTTTAGAGAGACAATTTCTTCGCTGGTTTTCTTCTTCTATTGGAAAAAAACCTGAAAAGCGAGATACAGAACAGTGTATGTGAATATCCTCCACCTTTACGAAATTAATTTTCTAAAAGGCGGTTTCCCGACTTAACTTCAAAAGAAAGAGATTCGATCTTTTTAGGCCCTCATCCTTCGTCAGAGCGCAACAAAGGATTGTGGGCTGTATGTGGAATGAGCCGTAAGTATCGTTGTTGGTGGAACTTGGTAATATAAAAATGAGAATAATTTAACAGCTTGTCTCTTCACCAACAGACACCTTTGAAATATTGGAACGGATATTTCGTTTCTGTTCATGGAAACAATAAATTTTGTCGCAATTGTCTACCATTTGTAACTCATTTAACAACTAAGTAGTGTTGTAATCATAATTTAATTATGGTCTTGAGTGGTATCAATGGAATTTACCTTAGAAATACTCGGCAGCATTTTGCCTTATCGTTTTTGATACAACACACTTGATTATCCTTGTCATCATATGGACCTGGGCAATAATCACGGACATGGCCGCCCTGCTGCTCACTGCAAGACAAACCTCCTGAAAGGCAGCAAGAAGGAGCACCATACCAAGAACAACATCGTGTCTGATCCGGGGAGTCATACGATCGAGGGCAGTAGTAGGATCTGAGGAGTCCTTTGGCAGGACACCTGGTAAGACTATGCACTGCTGAGAGGAAATAATACCGGGTACACACAGTAAGACTGTGACTGAAACTCCACCAAAATATTTCTACCTTTTTAAGGGAGCTAGAACTTAATATGTTGTTTAAGCCCCACCGTGTGTTAGTAATTTTATCAACTGAGAGATCTCCTCTGAAAAGCTCAGAAGAGCTTGCAGTACGTTTCCTGCCCATGTATACCGCCAAAGACCAAATGCACAATCTGATATTAACTGTACAGTGATGAGCCAATAAAGGAGACAAAACTCCTGTTACGATTTTAGCACCCGGCGATTATCTGTTGTAGGCGTTTCAGGAAAAATCGTTTTTGTGCTACTTAACGGTCGCTCCGTAATTAATACTAGAGCATTTTGCTGTGACAAAGTTTTCGTCATAACTTTTTCGTTTTTAACGCGATGGCTGCGAAACTTTGCAAAGAACAACAGATATCATTCGGCAATAGTACGAAATATTCCGATTTCATTGATGGTAAATAGTTCTTGAGAAATTAGCGCTTAAAAGGACCCTACTGTTCAAAGAAAATCGCGTCTGGTAAAAAAACTTGCTGATATTTTTTACTGAAATTTCTGGTATCAGCTTTAATTGATATAATAAATATGCCAGAGGAATTTCAGAAAAATCGTTGGAGCAGAAGTCCGTACAACTAAAAGTCGCTCATCCGTCCCTCCTGGCTGAGGCGCGAATTCCTCACAGAGCTGCCGCTCGTGCTCATTTTCTTGTCATAAACAAAGTTGCTGGACAGTTCTATCTGAGCTTCGATACAAGGTAGCTTACAATCCCAATACCTTTTTCCTGAATTGGAAACAACGTACAGCAGGAAAAGCCGTTGATGAGGATGCATTGCAATACATCAAAATGTTTTTGTAGCAAGAGTTTGAACCAAAACTGCCAAGGGATATTTTAAAAACGTCGAGGAACCGGCAAGCCATTCGACGTCAGAGCAAGGTTTGGAACAATTTATAGTGCTTCTAAAACTGAAAAGTACCTTTTAAAGAATAGCACGATAGGCAATCGGCTTCTGTTTTCAGAATTAGCAAACATTGAATTTACTTGTCCCGAAAATTGAAACTAGTGTCTCCTTCTTCCTGATAGTAATTTATCTTTGAAATCACAGCTGAATTTTGAGCGACTTTTTTAGTTACGGACTTCTGCTCCAACGATTTTTCTGAAATTCCTCTGGCATATTTATTATATCAATTAAAGCCGATACCAGAAATTTCAGTAAAAAATATCAGCAAAATATTTTACTAGACGCGATTTTCTTTGAACAGTAGGGTCCTTTTAAGCGCTAATTTCTCAAGAACTATTTACCATCAATGAAATCGGAATATTTCATACTATTGCCGAATGATATCTGTTGTTCTTTGCAAAGTTTCGCAGCCATCGCGTTAAAATCGAAAAAGTTATGACGGAAAATTTGTCACAGCTAAATGCTCTTGTTTTAATCACGGAGCCACCTTAAATGAATGTTTTTTGCTTGGTTCTATACATTCGCCTCCCAGGCCGCGGCAGACATCCTCACTGTCTGCTTAAAAGCAAACTCTAGTGCACGGTTGTGGCTAACATGAATCTTTCCTGAGGTGGATTTTAGTTGCTGTCTAGTCCCAACCGAATTGTCCATGTTAAGGAGTACAAGTCCAACTGTCACCTGATCACTGGCCCTTCTTCTTTACAACACAGGAAATTATAGTAACGTACTACATAACTTAAGAACCGGCTTTTTAACTATGAAATAGTTATAGCCCCTACTTATTAAAGCGATAGTGAGTATGATTGTATCAGCTGAAATATTTTGGAAAAGGAAACGATCGGAGACAAGCCTTGACAGAGCAACAGCCGCTAATATCATGAGTCAGTCATCTGTAGAAATTCTCTTTAAAATAATATGCTTAAGACTCATTAACCGAGATTATTATAATTAATATTATATGTTCATGTTAGCCATCACATATTTTGAAAATAGCATATGTATACTTTCTTTTTACATTGGGGATCTTCTCAGAAATGCCCATTAGGACTTGCTAAGATCTCCTGCTAAATGTATCCTTACAAGTACTGTATTGTGAATGGCGAAATAAGCGAATTGAATTGATTTCATGTTTTGCAATTTTCGCACACTTGAGGTCATATAACACGAGATGATTCCTTATTGCTCCGAAGTCGTTAACTTTTTTCGAACGCTCGACCTTCTTAGTTCTTTTATAGGACCTTTTATAAGCTAAAAATATTTTTAAAATCATGAATCACTCCGTTCAGCAATAGGGACTAGAAAGTCATGGCGACGACGGGAATAAGAAGTTCAAAAAAGCAATGGTTAAATGAGCAAATAACAACCCTCCTCGTGAATCACATTTTTTGGTACATTTCTTTTACGTTTCTGCAGGACTAGGAGTAACGTAAAATTCCTAATTTCACATTTTAAAGAGAAAGTAAAAAACAGACTTTTTTCTATTTCTTTGTGAACTTGGATATGCTTTTTAGGGATTCAACTCCAGGAGAGTTCACCGATTTATTTTACAAAGAGAGCGAGTTGGAACTAAGTGGGCTGAAGTTTTCAAAAAACACAGAGGCACTTTCAGGTAAGTGACGTTGTTTGGCGCCGCTGTTGCTTTCTTTACTTTCCGCTAAACACAAAGTTTCTTCACCTATAATTTTTGTCATTAAATCATTGAGAAATCAGAATTTTGAAGCATCATTTAGCGAATCAGCGATTCGCAATTGTGGAACTTTTTCCCTACTCAGCTGATTAAAACGGAGATCTTTAATACGAATTTTTCAAAAAAAATTTCTAAGACACACTTTTTCCTAAATGCTCTTCAAAGATGAAATATTTCATAAAAAAGAAACACTCACCCGAGACTATGGTAAGCAAGAAAGCGAGAAACGTGATAAAATGACGATTTATCATATCTCTGATGTACTGTCAAGTCAAACTGAACTTTCGGGCCTCGAGATGTGCTGTAAAACATGTATTTGAACATCCGTTGGAGCTATCAACAAACAAGCATCAAACCGCAACAACGCTGTACAGGAAATAACGAGCTTGACACACAGGCGACAGGAATGGTATCTGCTCTGACACCTCTCGATAAGGTTCCTTTGTTCCGGGACTGTCCCGCGAAATTCTCCATCATTTTTTCAGTTTTTAAGCTGAGAAAAGGGATGAGCTATAAAATGATATAGTAGCACAGGTTTTAAGCAGCTGGAAAAAGCCATTTCAAAACCAGGCATAAGCTTGGAATGGATCTTTCATGCAAAAACTGTACGCATAATGTTTTAGCTGCCCCAGCTGGAAAAACCATAGGAGTTTGGACAATTTATTGCTTTCAGCCCTTTAATAGTCAATTACACGTGCAGCAACGTCTCTTGTTGATTAACGGTGAAAACAATTTAAACGTGTTCGTTGCAAAACAAGAGCAAATTATTTATTCAATCATTTATATGGAGAGGGAGGCCCTTTTGCCAAAAAGAAGACTTACGTTTGCGGACAGGATTATTTATAGAGCATTATTCATTGCCCGTGAATTTAACGATATTGAAAGAACAACTGTCTTATGAGGCGGGTCGTTTTCTTCTTGGCTGCGTTATCTTTAAGAAACCACAGTAGTTGGGGTGATAAACACCCCCAGAAAAGAAAAAATATATATATATCAAGTCATTTTCGCTCCCCACAGTGTATGTGTATATAAACAAACAAGTCACCGGTTTGACCAGCCCAGACGTGGTTTACACAGCGGAGTTTGTAAATTGAAGCTAAGTTCGCTTGCCTTGCCATGGGTTAACCGTATCCCTAGCATTATAAGCTGCGGGATATTCGCTTATTCTTTATAATTCCTTTCAGTACTCTTGAACACGATGTATAAGTTGTTGCTGAGAAGAAAGTCAGTTTAAAGGCCTGAACAGCACCGCCTTCCCAACTTCCCTCTTATTGCCGGTATCACGGCCAGGTCTTGGGGCATGATAATGACGGACTTGTGATCGCTTTATTATCAAAAGAAGCATTCTGTTTAAAACAAATATAACGCATAACAAGAATACAAACGTACAACGGAATTAACCCTGCCAAGCAATTAAAAAAATTCTACACAAAACAAAAAACCAACATAAAATTGAAAAACGAAACTACGAGTTACATGTTGACTAAAATGTTGGATAAGGGGATTAAAACTTGTTCTTGAAGCCTCTTCAGCTTCCTGAGCACATCCTGCTTGTACTTATTTGAAATCATTGCTATATATACACAAGGAACTTTAACTGATAAACCCCACGTTTTTTTGTAAACCTACAAACCTATTTTACTTGCATGGACCTGGTGTTCACCGAATGGTTTTCCTTTAATGTTCTTTAATGCCCGTTACCTGGCCCACAGATTATTGGCGTTTTATCGAGAAAATACGGTAATGAATAATAATAATAGTAATAATAATAATAATGATAATGATAATGATAATGATAATGATAATGATAATGATAATGATAATGATAATAATAATAAAAAAACTGAAAATAGTGAAAATAGTGAAACAATTCAGTGATGATATTGGTATGGAATTTGGACTTGAGAAATGTGCCAAAGCCAGTTTCAAGAAAGGTAAACTGACCTCAACTGGAAACATAGTAAAAGATGATGACAGAGAAATACAAGAGTTGGACCAGGAAGGAGTATACAAATACCTGGGTGTAGATGAAAGTGATGGTATCTAGCATAGCAAAATGAAAGAGAAGATAAGAAAAGAATATAATAGGAGAGTAAGATTAATCCTAAGAACTGAGCTCAATGGAAGAAACAAAATAGAAGCTATGAATAGTCTTGCAGTCCCAGTTGTGCAATATAGCTTTGGCATCATTAACTGGAAAATCTCAGAACTGAAGAAGATTGACACAAAAACACGCAAACCATTGAACATGCACAAGATGTTACATCCTAAAGCAGATGTGGAAAGGCTGTACATCCCAAGAAAAGATGGAGGTAGGGGCCTGATTGATGTAGAAACAGCATTCAAAACAGCAGCAATAGTGCTTGATCACTATCTGAAGCACAAAGAAGGGCAATATCCAAAGCAGGTGCTTGAACATGAAAGATCTAAAGCCAAAAATTCAATATCCAAGAATGCTACTAAATTCAAAAGGGAAGTAACAATGCCATAGATCGAGAACAGAGAAGATAAATCTGCAGTCACAGTCACCACCAACAAATGATTGTCAAGTAATTTGAAAGGAGAAACAAAGGGACCACTTGTAGCAGCTCAACACCAGGCAATAAACACCAGAAACTACCAGAAAGTAATACGTGGCCAGCAAGTGGAGAGCAAATGCAGAATGTGCTCGCAACATAGAGATAGTGGACCATATCGTATCTGGATGTGAGGTATTAGCCAAAACAGAGTACATCTCCAGGCACAATAATGCTGCAGCATATCTCCATTGGAGCATATGTAAAGATCATGATATAGAGATTACAGACAAATGGTACGAACACGAGCCAGAGACCGTGACGCACAATAAAGATAACAACATCACCATCATGTGGGACATGCCAGTCAATACTGATAGAACTATAACAGCGAACAGACCAGACATCATCGTTAAAGATTCAGTGAATTTCACCGGCAAACTTATTGATATGACTGTTCCATCAGATAGAAACATCGCACTGAAGGAAACTGAAAAAAAAAAGCAAGTACAAAGACCTAGAACTAGAAATACAGAGAATGTGGCACATGAAAATCGTAGTGATCCCTGTGGTTGTTGGTGCGCTTGGTACAGTGAAGAAGGGTATGGTAGAAAACATCAAGAAAGTATCAGAGAGAGCTACTATGACAGAGATTCAAAAGATCTGCATGCTGGGATCTACGCGAATCCTCAGAAAGGTGCTCAGTGTATGAACAGAATGATTGACTTGAGTGACTGACGTTCTAGGTGCATGGTTTGCACCAGGCTGATGCACAAAAAGAACACCAGCAAAAACTATGATAAAAGAGAGAATAATAATAATAATACTTTAATCATCCTCTCCCCTTATGGGGCTTTTCAGGGATAATGAAACAAATAATTTAAATGGAAAGTACCATATTTAAAAATCCAAACTGGTAGGGGGCAAACCACCTGGCTATTTTTACAAGCGTGGCCGTGGATTCAAACTCGGCACTACCGAGAACAAATCGTGCTAGCGTTCAGAGCAGGACTAGGTCCAGCGCTCTAACCGTTCGGCCACGCTGCGTCCTTATATTCTCGACCCCAAGGCCTTCGGTCTTTTTTGGATCGAGATTAGGTACGGGAGTAAGCTGCTTACAATGCATGTTTACTTTTAGGGCGAGGGAGCGCTATGCATATCCTACGAGGGGTTATTTTTGATTTTGAAAGCAAAGAAACATTAGGAGAGGTTGAAAACGCACTCAATGGGGCGGGCGGGCGGGCTTAAGGCGAAAGAACCCCTTATACGCCTAATATGAGTGAGCAACACTACTCGAGAGAACAATTGAACTCGCGCACCGACCAGAAAAAAGGCTGCACTGTAGGCATGGAGACGTGGGAAGTTACCAAGGCGGATTACATCAAATAACAAACATCACGTCAAGCAATTTTATTAGGGTCCAACTTTGCAAAGGTCTTTAATTCTTCACAGACGAACAGCATCAAAAAATTCGAATTACTTTTAAGCACAAATTGAATCCACAACCAAAGGTTCATTTTGGAACCGTTGGTCACCTTGAAATTATCAAAAGATGTTGACTCTGGAACAAATTTTAATGGCTGATCAAGTGAGGGTAAAAATGAGTAAAATGAGACAAAAACTGTCGGCGTGATGATTCGCTTGTTTTCTATCACTAAGAATCCAAAGATGAATCCAAGGAAGAGAAAATACTGAAATGCACTCTTAGGAGGATTAGATAAATTTGAGATCCAAATGTTGGCTCATAAAAAAGCATACTGTGAATAAGTCGTTTCCAATAATACTTAACAGCGCTAAATCATTGTAGAACACTTTTTTGGGTTTCTTCTGACTGGTTAAAGAAACATGTTTAACAACCTTTCGATTACCTCCCAAAAGAATTCGTGCAATGTAAGATGACGAGCGTTATTATCGTTAGCAAATATTATATTGCTTGGGAAGCCAGAACAATTTTACCGGGAACTTTCCGACCAGTGTAAGTGAACCTGTAAACGTGGAATTTCTTCCAAAGAATGTTCTAATCCATTTTGTTTTATTTTCTTATCTATTATTATAATCCCAAATAAAGCTTTGATGTGGTAGACACCTGCAAAGGAGAAACGAGCAATTTAATCCCTTTTTATGACCTTCCAACACAGGAGGTTGGCGGCAACAGAGTACAAGGCCACTCAAGTGCCTGCTGTTCGTAGATCGTCACTTGAAGCAAGTCCTTCTTCGGAATCTCCTCGGTAACCGATTTCGCCTTCGGAGGTGACCTCACTTCCGAGGATGATAGTTTGTTCCCTTAAGCCTTTCAGCGTGTCTGACCGACTGCGATCGTCTTCATTTTCTTCAGGAGATTCTGGAGTGTCAGACAGCGCAGTTTCCCCGTTCCCATCTTCCACCTCTGTGTCAGAATTTACCGGGGTGCTGGCCTCTTCTGCAGAGCTATCTACAAGAGAAACAGCGTCTGTGTACAGCGAGGCAGTACTGCCTCCTGCCGTTAAGTAAGCCGCAGTATCAGTATCAGAGGTGACATCTTCTTTGGCGCTCATAAAAGACTCTGTGTCACTGTCTGGTTCCGGGCTTTCTGAGCGAACAGGTATTGGCTGGTTGCCACGTTGTTGATTTTCGGTGTTACGAGGTATGTGTTCCTGTTGTTGCTCATACTCTTCTTCCTCGTCTATCACAGTGTTAGTGGAGATTTCCAAAAGAGAGCCTGAAGGCGACATTTCTCCATTAGCGTCACCTGTATTTGGAACGTGTTCTGAAGAGGAGTACGATTTCATGACTGTGTACGGTTCCTTTCCAGGTCTACCGTGAAAGTTTATTTTATAAGTCACAGTTTGCTTGTCATCACTCGCAGATGGACGAGACGTTATCTTCTCTTCAAGATGTAACGCAGAGAAATCAGTTTTTGTGTCACCTCCATTAGCTTGCGTGACAGTTCGATGTACTTCAGACGACACCGCGTGTTGGGTAAACGTTGTACTTTCATTGGAAGCTCTAAACGCGTGATTTTCCTGATCAAAAAAAGGCTCGTCCATAAGTCTTGCAACGTTTGGTTTCACGGACACAACAACATTGCTATTATTACTGTGTTCAGGAATTGTGACGGTGCTGACGTAAGACTGTTTAGAGGAGACCACGTGACGCTGAACAGTGCTTGTTACGGTCTTTACAGAGGTCTCGGTCTTCTCTGTCACGTGACGGCTTCCAGTGAATGACGCTGCCATGGTTCGTCTAGATGAAGGTGAAATACTGAGACTGCTGCGGTATCCCCCCGACTTCTCTTCTGTGCTCTGCTTTCTGGTGTTCGTAAGATCCAAGCTGGGCATTTTAGGCTGTACATTCAGAGCACTTTGAAAAACGACTTCGTTCTTTTCTTGCTTGTGTTTTACGGACATTAAGCCCTGCTGTTCGACAACACCCACATAAGCAAGGTCCCCTTCGTCAGGAGTAGTCATATCAGGTACCGAGCTGACAGGATTGGGGATGTAATCTTGAGAAATGGTCTTGACTACGGCGGCCTTAACAGGCGAGTCTATGTCGGGAGTTACGGGAACATGAAACTTCGGATTACCGTCAGCAACATCTTCTGACGAGGGAGCATCAGTTACATCTTTACTGGCCGTTTCCAAGAGAACATCGTCAATGTTCACTTTTTGGGTCTCTGTCTCCTCAGTGAAGTCTTGACGTTTTGTGATCGGTGGTGCGCTCTCCTGAAGTTCAACTTGGTTTTGCTTGATTACTTCAGCTGTTTCTTGTTGTGTCATGCTGGCCTCTTTGGCCTCCTCAGTGGGTTCTGAAACTAAAAAAGTAGAATGAAAGATGAAGACAAAAAAATCACACCGGATGTAATTTAGAAGTACTTAGCAATGATCACGCCTAAATTATAGACCGCGATCGTCACAGTCGTCGTTGTTCACGGTCTTTTGAACTCCCTCAGTCAATTGAGGAGAACTGAAGTGCACAAAATCCCGTTTAGACCCATTCAAACAAAAGCTCTTCAGCAATACCATAATAAACTGCTGCTCGTTTTTTTCCGTATTCACGTTCATGATACGAACTTTATCATTTTGGCATTTTGGTGAATGGTAAGTCCCACTTATCTCTCCCTACAATGTCAATGCACTTTAAGCAAATCGCGAAAATTAGAATATAATTACTGAAAATAAACTTTCATCACTGCAAGCTTACTTTTTAGTCCCTTAATCAGCCTTGAAGTTACGTTCGCAAAGTACTGTATGATTAAGAGTTTTGAAACGATCTTAAAAATCCGCTTCTGGAGTTCTAAATTGTCCCTTTACCACCTTGGTACCCTGTGTAACTGTGCTTACGGAACTTGCGCAGAAACAAGTGCAACTTTTCCCAGCTTAACGGGTGTACCATATGTTTTGGTACTGGGCTCTGTTCGCGCGCTATTAAGTGAATGAAATCCTACAATGCGACCATTCATATGGTCTATATGAATAACCATTTCAATACTACACGTAATTTTTATGATACCGTTAGTTTTCTGCTGTAAGTATTTTAAAAAGTTAGTTTTTAAAAAATGTTTTCTTTGATACTGTTTAGTGTAAGAGGTCTAGATCATATTCATTAAGACCAAGCGTCTGTGCAGTAATAACAATTCACTTCCAATCATCGTTGTACACTGTACCTTGCTCTTGTTTATTTGCTGGACTCAACCTATCGCGGACTGCAAACTGCCTTTTCACCAATTCTTCGTTGATGTTCACATCCTGAAACCCCATGATTTATATCATTAACCAGTCAGCTTTGTACAGCTTTTAAAGTACCAGAAATATTATTTCTCTGCTTCTATCCATACTACATTTGCATCTACGTAATAACTAACACAAAAACTATAACGAAAAAAGTAATCATAATACAAGGTGTCATCGTACGGCACCTGTTTTGGCTTGAATATATGTCGTCACCTTTGGATATTAGTTAAATATCCAATACAATGGAAGCTGTATTTAGCGTTCACCCTCTGTTAAGTGGTCAGTCCTAACAGTTGCAGTAGATAACTGTAGTCTGAATTTAGTGGTCGGCGGGCCTTAATAAAGTGTGTAGTGATTGCAATGATTGGCATTGTCCAATATAAGGCTTAATCGTTAGTGACGAATTACATGTAATCAGATTTAGCGAATCCGTAGAGCAGAAGGAATCAAGAAGTGTAGGAACAAGGATAACAAACGGGATAAAACTCAATCACAAGACGAGTGTTTCAATTCATTAAAAAGTGGAACCTTGTCCCTTCTCGGACGAACGGGGGCCCCTTATATAACAAAAGGTTTGACTGCTATGTAACAGCTTTTTGCTGTAAATTCTTGGTCATGGAAGGATTTTCTTATTTATGTTCATTTATTTCTTACCGTCTGTCCAGTAGTGTCAATCAATTCCAGACAAGGTATTTCACCACAGTAGTTCACTACTCTTGCCATCAATGAAACCCACTGAGCACAGTGACTAAGCCGCTCAAATTCATCAGTGGATTCTGCACTCCATTCTTCACCTAAAAAAGATCAACAGTGTTTAGGATTAGAGACAAAGGAAATCCTGAATGAAGTAGGTTGAATGTGCTGGTTTAACATGAGAATGCAGTTTGGCTAACACTGATTTCAAAGGGCCCCTCACTACATTGTGAGGTTGTCATGGGAAAGGGAATAGGCTATGGAGTAAACCCTACGGAAATCCAGAGTGGAGCCCCTAAGGTGGATTGGTGGTTCAATGGATGCCCTTGGCATCTCCTGCAGCTGAACTGGTGCCAAATGGCATGCTCCACACTTCTTTGGATCCCATTGGTGCAGCCAAGAGGGGGACTCTGATGACTGGACAACTCAGGGTCTCCATATCAACTATCCAGGTGTGTGTCCTACAGAGGTCAGCGTCATTATTTTCAGTGTCGACACAACATGGGAGGCTTGTAGATACGGGTTATAAGTCCAACCTCCATAGGCATAGAGGAGGATGCTGCAGACAGCCTTTGATGGTGGGAGAGGCCATTATTGTTCACTCGTAAGCTACTGCCCATCTCAAGCCAGGCCAGTTACATGTAGGTGCTGACCTGCCAGAATCTGCCTGCCTTTATGCACTCCACAGCCACACCAGATGTTGCAGCACCACCACAGATTGACAGCAGTGCACAAGATTTGTCTTGTGAGATGCCTGCCATGTGTGTGACATGTAATAATACACCCTATTAAAATCAAAACTAATGTAAACAGAAAGGATTCTTTAATTACCTGAAGGTTTTACTCCAGCTAAATAGCACTCAATAGCCTGAAATGGAAGCCCCCTGTGTTCCTTCCTGATAGATAAACAAAGGCAATGCAATGCTTTGTATTCCTAGTATTCACATCAGATGTATATGTAATTTAATATCAACAATGAAAATTGACTACATCTCTAACTGACAATATATGCAGTGCTCCAAGTTGAACTACAGTTTTTTTCTATAAATCAAATTTTGGTGAGCTTAAATTACAAAAATTGTTGCCAGACAAAAGTGTTGGTCAACATTACACTGTACAAGAAAAGTAAAATCAAAATAATAATAAAAAAATGATCAAATTTTGACGTGGATGAGACATCTCAAGGATTAATACCTAGACAGACAGATAGTAAGAGGTAAATTATAGAGAAACCAAGGCATAAGTAATATTTCATGCATGTTTATCTCACTTTGAAAATTGCAAACAAAAATAGTAGCAGTACAGTGGCTTGTCACATAACCAGGGCAATTTTACTGCAATTTTAATGGCCATGTTTTTTCCTCTTTACATGACAACCAAAACTTGTTGTAGTTACTGCTTGGAATGCTCATATCTAATGATTAAACCATTTGGCCACTGTAAAGGAAATAAAGATGGGAGTGTTTGCATCATCCTGTCTGTTACTCCTTTTAAAAAGCATTAAACTATTGCTGAAAAAATGCAGCAGCATTTTTTCAGAGTGTCTATTATTTTTGTGTTCAGTCTATACCAATATTCCTTTCCTTGTCAATGAAAACGTAAAACCTTACCTCAGTTCTCTTAATTTTTCCTTGGAAATTTGCCCAGAATCTCCAAAGTCCACATAATACAACTCTACTGTTCCATCTTTGTTGATTTCCACAATGCGTGCTCTGTACCATGATGTATCGAAGTCAAATGGAGCACAGCAAATATCTCCAACCTAGGATAACAAAAGCCACTTTAAGTATAAAGTAGATATACGTATCTATATATATATATTTTAATATTATTCATTATTTTTGGAAAATTTGACAAACATTTCTTGTGATCTCCCACATGGGTTAAAAAATTGCCTAAAAAACCAAAACAATATTTGACTTATGTAGAATGGACAGAGTGCCAAAACTGGTACAATAGTCTGGCTAATCAGGTTAATTAAGTGGCAAACTATGTGATTTCTTCAAAAACTAAGAGTAGATTTGGTATAATAAGATTTACAGCCGACTCTATCTCAACAGACACTTTCCTAAAATGGACACCTTGAGTTATTCCCAGATGAACTAGTCCCAAAAGTGACAGTCTTAAAGAGGGCTGAGGCTCTCCATGTTGTTTCTGGTGTGGTTCAATTTTATCCTTGGTTTAAATTTTATTTCCCTTTGTTTTTGCTCATTGTAATGTATGATAATGAGTTTGAAACAAAGGAAAATAAAATTTAAACCAAGGATAAAATTGAATCTCAACATTTCCAAAGCAAAACAACTTTGAAATAGAATTTATGTTTGTTATATTTTCTGGATTATGCGATTTTAGTTAATTATGGGCTAGATGCTTATTTGAAATTGTAAGCTATTTCTATTTATTATATAAACACCAATGAAATACCAAGTGAGCTTTCGCGCGAAAACTTGATATCTTCACACTTGAAAATAACATGTTATCTTCACATGTGAAAATATCACCGCTGCTATGGCTTCATAACAAACTGCACCTTTCAGACCAAAAAACTACTTAAGTAAAATGGTTTGGCATTTTCATTTGTGTTTATATAATAAAAAGAACATTACATGGTCGCTTGGAGATACGAAATTTCTCTTCTTGTGTTGAAAAAAATAATTCACTCGTTTGCTGCGCTCACTCATGAAATATTTTTCAACACTTGAAGAGAAATTTTGTATCTCCATGCGGCCATGAAATATCCTCTATTTCTGAACTACATTTGTACCTTCAGCATCTTTTTCAAAGCAAGTTCTAGTCTTCTTTCTATCATATCAAAATAAGTTACCAATAACATGCAAATAATTTTCACATGAAAGGTGCTTAGTGCACCAGGTACATTGCATTGATAAAGAGGATTTGAGCAAATTCAAAATGGGCCATTGTACAAAATAGCACCAACCTATCAAGGCCTTGTCTGTCGTTTTACCTGTCAGATAGTTTTGATGAACTTACCAGGGCCCAGTTGCTCAAAGGCAGACGAGTGCTAACCCAGGGTTAAATTTTAACCCAGGTCTCTTTTTCTTTTCATCAAAAGCATTTTCTCGGACAAATTTTCTCTATTCTTTTTAGAGTAGCCAATCATCAAATTGTTGACAAAAAGAATTAAACTGGATTTGCTTTTTAAGCTTTCATATCTGAATTCAAATTTCGAACTAACCCTGGGTTATCTTAACCCAGCTTTGAACAACTCAGCCCAGTACAATAACCACCAGGTTTTTGACCAATCAGAACAAATGTTGTATTTTATAAAACATGCAAACCTTGAAAGCATTAATGACCGCATGTGCCTCAGAGGATGAATAAAGTTGTGTCAATTCGTTTGTAAGTTTGTCCAAATCAGGAGAATCTTTTGTTATAATCTGCACCCAAAAATGTCCAGGACTGTCGATAGCTGACACAAAAACCCCATAAAAATCTTCTGTCTTTGGAAATTGTACAGTGCCTGTTGTTGAGGGAGCTGAAAGAATAATAAAATTAAGAAAATGACAACAATTTAGTAAACGTGTGTTGTGTAAAAAAAATAGCTGATGAACAGGCCTAATACGGGTGTTGATATACATGACACACTAACAAAATAAATTTTGAATGAGGCTTTCTTTTCACAGCTGCAAAAGTTGTGTCTATAATCCTTCACCCCGCAGTTCTTACATGTGATTTCCATATATTCATAACTTCATAATCATCCTTTCATGAGTTTATAACGAACCAATTCAACGACCTGCTCTCAGTTGGCTTGTTGGCTCAGTTGGTAGAGTGTGCACCGGTATGGCAGAAGTCAAGGGTTTCGAATCCCATACAAGCCGGAATTTTTTTCAGGCTTTCTTTTAGCAACTGCAAAAGTTGTGTCTATAACTGCAATGATCTTTCATATAAAATAAATTTTACCTTCAATTTTATAAGATGGGTTAGTGCATTTGTTCACATTGAGTGAAAATAATACTTGAATGAATAAATAAATAATTAAATAAAAAATCATAACAAAAGTAGTAAATATATCACAGAACTAACCCAGAGCAGTTTCCAATGTTCTTGGTGCACGTCTGTTTCTCTGCATTCCTGTATCTCCCCTACGAGCCCAAATTTCCTTATCTTCTGCTATCTTTTCATCGAGAAGGCCCTTAGCACTTGCAATTTGATCTGACGTTCCAGTTATAAGACACTTGCGTAAAGTACTTGACAAGTTCTCACCATCTCTATCAATTTTTATCTTTGCCCCTATGGTAAAAATACAAGTTCCTAAGAATGTAAAATATGTTTGAACTCTTCCACATTCTAGATGTACACTGAATGTCTCCAGAAAGAAAATCATAATAATGATAATAATAATAAAGTTGTCAAACAGAGAAAGGGTTGAACGATCTATCTACAAGTGTGGTTTTCTACCCTGACAGAAGCCCATAATCATACCTCCATCTGAGATGATGAGTATCCCTATCTCCATCATATGGGAGCCCCCCCCTCCTACCAATGGGCTATTTACACATGTAATGGAAGATGTATTGCCAATTTTCCAGTTATAAGTAACCAAACTGACTTGGCTTCTCCTTTACCAACCTTTTCTGGGCTTCTATTTTTGATATCTTTAGTAGAAATGTAAGGATTCTGTGGCTGTCTTAACCCTTTAAGCCCCAGTATCCACAGACAAATTCTCAAGATTCGATCTCCACACATTTTCTACAGAATTAGTTAAGAAAATTTGATAAAAGGGGCTATTGCATTTAATATCCATTCCCCTCCTCCCTGGCTGATGACCTAACTTTTCTTCTTACACTTGAAGATTAAATAAAATTGCATTCAGCCCAGAAGACTTCCATAAAATCATAGGCTGATTTAGCAACAGAACGGGAACGTCAGTTGAAGACAGCCAGCGCAAATTAAACAAAATGGTTTGACCAATGGCGCCACGGCAAATTGGGCACCGGAAGTTGTGTTTAGTCCTTTCCGCGTGTTTTGCTGTCGTCAACTGACGTTCCTGGCAGCCTAATTATGAGTCCTAACCCTTAAGAATATGGGTGTACCCCTGAAGAATTTTGGGGAAATTAAAGCTCTAGCCTGAATTTCATCTGATTACTTCGAGTCGTTACTACTCCCTCAGTAACATCTGAATCGACCGGCCATTAATGCCGTCCAGTGACGTCACTACTCCTTGACCTTTGCTTTAATTCATGCAAAAAGTAAAACACGATTTTCAAGTGGCAAACCAAGAAATATCGTTTGGAAATGTTTGCATGATACAGAACTGCTTTATTATTTTTTTTATCAAAATTCATGTTTAACTTTCAAACTATCAACTGCATGTAGTACAACTCTGAACGGTTGTACTAAATTCTATAATCAAACTCGGTCGCAATTACGCAATGAAATAAACACACACACGGAACACTTAGTTCAAAAACACAATGATTTGCTTTCATTGAAAAGAAGCTATTTGGTCCTTAACGAAGAAAAAAAAACAAGGAGAAAAGAGAGAAAAGCTAACAGAATCATTACACCTGATGGTAAAAATAGCCAGAAGGTCGAATTATAACATTGATCTCAGAAAACTTCGCGTAAACATAGTCACCCGCTGCCGACACTACAAAGTGGCTCTAAATGAAAAACCTACCGACTCTCTGCAATGATTCTTCATTCACAGTTCAATTTAGCATTTCAGTTTCGAATACAAGGGCAATTTTGCTGTTTAAGATAAAGATTAAGCTTATCGAAATGTTTGAACTAAACGAAAGAATGCCAGGGATGCGATCCGCTGAATATCAAGCGACAATCCCACTAAAATTTTTCATAATTATACATAATTATGTAAATGTTTAGACAATCAACCAATCAAAATCACTACCCGGTTTTCTGGTAGTGAGTGACGTCACTGGATGGCATTAACGGCCAGTCGATTCAAACATTGTTGAGAGGAGAAAACGACTCGAAGCAATCGGATGAATTTCAGGCTAAAAGCTCCACTTCCAAAGAATTCCATAGATACATACATACATGATTTTTATTTGGAGTCTTATACAATAAATAGTATATCAACTAATTCGACTAATTCCGAATTCCATGGTTCCTCAACCGGGGGGGGGGGGGGTGGGGAATAAAATGCAATAGCCCAAGATCAAAACATTTTCTCTTTAGTTAACACTTAATTAATACTTGAAAACTTTCTCTTGACTATATATTGATGTCGTAAGGAGAAAATTTACCTTGAACGCTCTTGGGACGAAAAAAAAGGGATAAAATATATTAGCACAAAAGGTGAAACCTTAACTTTTGTTATTGACTACTGTCAAAGGCAACAATGACAGGAAATGTCCCCACCTGAAATTGAGCTCATGTTTCGTATTGTTTGTCCTCCTTTGCCAATTATTCTTCCACAAGCACGCTGAGGTATGAAAAATTCTTCAGTTCTTATGACTGGTTGTTCCGCTATAATTTTCTTCACCAATATTTCCGCACGTTTTGCCTTTTCACGTTCACCTTGAATCAGTACAATCCTCTCTCCTTTCTCGTTACCTTCTTCTTCATCCTTCATAATTACACGAGCACCGCTATCCTTCTCTATCTTTTTAATATTCGCGCCAGACTTTCCAATAATTACTCCGACAGCCGAGCGAGGGACTTTCACTTCGATGGTCTTTTGATTCGAGGAGGCAACACTTTCGCTTTCTGTTCCTTTCGCATAATCTGCATCTTCCCCCGAAAAGTGTGAGCTTTGACGTTTCCTGTACCAGAGATAGAGCAATAATGCTATGACTGGAACTCCGATAGCTATCGCTGCTCTCTGCTCGTTGGAAAGAGAAGGCATTCTTATTTTTTAGATATTGAAAATACAGGACTATTCCATGTGATACCAGCAACTTTATTTAGCCTTTTGCTGTGCTACCTGGCCGTCTGCTTCACAGGACACCCAGCTCTGTGACAACATTTTATCAAGGATCATGGTTGCTACGGGTCATATAACGCAAGCAAGTTCATCCGTTTTGGCATTTCTGCCTCTTTTTTTGCGTGCTCCAGTCGTAAATGGAATGAGACGGGGAGGAAAGGAGCTTGGCATTCCAACAGGTATACCGCATGTATGCAATTTTATTAGATTCGATTTTGTAGCGTTCCATGTTACTTTGTTCTACGCTGCCAGAGTCTTGGACGTCGGGGTACTTATTCGCGCAGCGTGACTATTCTGATAAAAAAGAGCCAGCTTCTTTTGATTTTTTATATTTAGAAAGGAGGTAGTTGATAGTGTATTGATTGTCTCGTAATCAACCACTGTAAAGGGTGGGTTCATTAAGATTTATAGCAATCGTAAGCATTAATTTCCAAAACACTTTTGACTGCATCTCTTAGCTTCTGGACTTTTCGATTACTTTTCAATTTTTCATGGTTAAGAAGCGCAACTTTTATGATATAACTATGTAAAAATAAGTGTTCTTTCAATATTTATTTGAAGTTCGTACAATACAGTGCAATCATGCCTCAATATTTATTGATGAATCTCGTTCGGTGCTTGCCAAGTTTGCCATGTTTTTATTGCGCAACTGTTGCGCAACTGTCTGCAATTTACGGCCTGCGGTTTCCCACACGAGAGATGCGACCGGACAAAACAGTAACTCGTGCGTTTTAATCGGAACTTGTCACAGGTGTAATTATTCTTCTCCTTCTTTTCTCTTCTTCTTGCTTGGTTTGAGGGCTGAAATGCCTTCCCAAATAACTTCAAGTTGTTTTCCTCATTTTTCCCGTGGGGAGGTTGTTAAAGGTTTTGGGAGAGGTAGTAAGGAGTTGGGTATTCCAACGGGTGAGTTGAAACTTTTCGTGATATCATGCTTAAACTAACTTACAATTTAATTTTGCTTTCTGTGTAGTCTACACGAATTCATTAAAATCTTTTCAAGACCACAGAACCAAATTAATTTTTTTAAAAAAAAATTCATTTGGTTGTTGGATGGCAGATCGATATGATGGCACAAAGTGAAACTTGTCAATTCAATTCATTTATATTGTCGAGTCAAGACTTCAAGTACAAAATTACGTCCTCTGCAAAGTTGAAGTTTAGTTGATTTATCGCCCAGGTTAAAGACGCGAAGTTGTTTTTGTGAGAGACAAACTTTTTGAGTTATTATAGTTTGGTCATAGTACAAAAATGAAGTGTGGAATTTTTATATTTGGGATGCATAATTTTGTATTTAACCTAGTTCGCACAACCACAGACCGTCAGCATACCGTCCATAAGCATAAGGATGTTCTAACTTGATTAGAAGCAGAAAACAGAGTTTCTTGATGAAGGCTGTGCTTCTCTCTGCCTATGCAATTGGTCATAGGCCTAGATACAAAAATCCTAATGCTACTTAATTTCTTGGGTCTTTAATTTCTTGTTTTCTATTATTGAAAATAATTTTGTGCTTGAAGTCTATAGAATACACAGTCATGGGATGGAACGTACTTGAATTGCAAAGGTTAATGCCAGTTTTCACACTTGCTTATTGAAGTCATGAAAATAAAACCCTGCAAAATACTATCTTTCCAAAATCGTGAAATAAGTACCAATAAGGTTGGCCTATTTGGTTAAGTTGATAATTTTCTTGCCAAGAATAACATTAACATGAGCATAAGTTAGAAGGTTTTGATATTCTTTGTCCATGCTCACAGCTGTGCATGTCATCCTCTATGACTATTGTTTAACCTAACTGCCAGCTGGCCCCCTATACATGTATATTTATGGATGTCAGTGTAAAGCATTTTAGATGACAGCTCAAGAAGGGTGTTGGGACGTGTGCAGGTGTAGGGCAGGTGATGTGGGCTGTAAAATCAGCTTTCCAAACATGAAAGGTGTTTGTTCAATTCTAACTCTTGCCTTGAAATTTAGTTAATGATTTACAGTATGTTTTTTTTAAGAAAACGACTTGTGTTCCAAATACATGTATCCAAATGCAAGTGCTACACACAAAGTCCCACAGAACAAAATCCCAGCATGTGTCCAAATGTTGTTTATTGTGTACTTACTTCTGGTACATGGATGTGTCTTTAGTTATGTTGTGTTTGACACATGAAGTTACTACACTATGTTTCGAGTGTTATAAATGTACAATTACCTCCAATAGGCTTTTGAAGTCCTGTCATTCTAACCAAAATTCTCCCTCAATTCTCCATGATCCATACATGTATGTACAGTTAATTTGAATCCTGAAAAATGTATGCATTTCAAGGTTTATGGAAAAAACATTTCCAGTACATTAAAGGTGCAGTAATGTGGGCCGTAAGACAGGCAACCTTTTGTGCAACGTTTTTTTTGTTTTATGAGCTGTAAAGCAGTTTTGCTCATTTTACCACCTGTGGGCTCAACTTAGTGTGGAAACATTTCGTTGCAGCAACATGTTGCAGAAATAGAAGAGTCTAGTGCTATGCACAAAAAATATTGTGGCCTGAAACAAAGAAATATTGTTGCATGACAAGCTGCTCATACAGGTACATGGTGTTTAAACGAGCGACATTAATTTCCGACAATCGTGGATGAAAAGTGGCTGGAATGTGTTGCCTGTACAGCTGCTTAAGCCAGCACTTTGATTTACATTTTGTATGAAGAGGTGAATTATTTGTTTTTTATCTTCCAGCAAACTTTCCAACAAATGTAGTGGATAGTCTTCCTGAGGCTATTAGTACTGGCATTTACTATGGCTGGGCAAGTGTTGACAGAGGACCAGTATACAAAATGGTGATGAGCGTAGGATGGAATCCATTTTACAAAAACACCAAAAAATCAATGGTTAGAAAGTATTTTTGTTATATTTTGCAAATTTGTTGATAATTTTAAAATGATCAAGTCTCATAGAGGAGATTAAAGTTCATGAAAAATTTGACGAGTAACAGTTGCTACCTTTACATTTACATTATTGATTCTTTTTTTTTCATCTTCAGGAAACACACATTATTCATACATTTGAGGATGATTTCTATGGATCAGAGCTCAGTGTAGTTATTTTAGGATTTATTCGACCTGAAAAGGACTTCCCATCATTAGGTTAGTTGAGTGAAGTTCATCTAAATCGATCATCGTGTTGTTATGAAATTTGAATTTTTAAATTTGGAAGAAGGAGAAATCTAACACCTGCTAGAAAGCTCAGAAAAAATTCCGAGCTCCAGTTGAGAATCGAACTCATGACCCTCTGAGTTCTAGTTTGGATGTGTTAATCACTGAGCTGCCATAGCAAGCAGGGTTGACATTGAATTACAACTCCACCAGTCATCAAGGACTTGCTTGAAGTCGGCCGTCCACCAGCATACAAGAGCAAGACTGTTCAATATGATTTGGAAGAAAGAGAATTCTAATGCCACCCACAATTTCTTTCTTTAAGTAATAAAAGTAATGATGTATATTGTACTGTATTTTTAAGCCTGGTTTTCATATGTCGGGAAAATCCCAGACGATCGAGGATTTTACTGTTTCCCGACTGTCCCAGATTATGCAGACTAATGAAAACTTGAAATCGTAGATATCCCTGATCGTCTGGGATGGGCAGGGACAAATCTGGAGAATCGGGAGCGTTTCTATTTTCCCGACGCGTCCCAGATTTCTGCAATGGTCGGCAATCATGCTCGACAAATGAAAACTCAAGTTTGTATCATCGGGGATGTCGGCGATGGATTTCGCTCATTACCAATCCCCCAAATTGGTGGGCTTCAGTCCCCCCATCACGCAAGTTTCAATTTTTTGCGCACTTTCCATTTCTGGCCAAATTCATCGGTGGAATTAGAGACAGAATTGTGGCGATTATCCGATATATCTGGGACGGTCGGCAAAAAGTAAAAGCCCCGATCGTCTGGGATTTTCCCGACATATGAAAACCAGGCTTCAATTAGTCACTTTCAATTTTCAGAATCTCTCATAGATGCTATTCACACAGACATCAGAGAAGCAGAGCAAGCTCTGGAAACACCAGAAAACCAAAAATTTTTATCACATAGCTTCTTCAAAACAGAGGGTGACAATGCTAATGGCTGCACATAACAACTTTAACTAAAATCTGTGCGGTGAACTTTGTAAAAATAATAATGCATACACAGGTAAATACAGTGTAAGTGTCTGGTAAGAATTTTTAAAGTAGTCAAGCCTGTAGAGATGAATGGCTTTTGCATTCATGCAAATGAAACTACCATACTGGAGAAGACCCAAGCCACTCGTCTTCATGATCATGATAGAGTTAATAAGCCATATTTTTTTTACTCTTTCTTGTGTTTTCAAAAAACAAGAATTTGAATTCGTAAAATACCACATTTATTGGGTCAAAAAGGTCCCAGATATGTTACAGCATTCTGATTGATATACAGTCTTGTGTTTTTACAGCCTATTAACTGTGTTAGATGTAGTCTACACTAAATTATATGTAATTATTTTTTTTGAGTCACACTTAATGAAATATTATGAGAACACTCCCGTAAAAGAACCACCCATAATAGCAAGATTTGTTGGTCAATTAAGAGAAGCAATCACTAGTGGGGATTTTATTTTACAATGTGACCCCAGTACAAGAATGCTGTAACACATCTGGGAATGGTTATGGAAGCCAGCGGGCATGGCCAGCCAGCTTTATTTTTACCATTGACAATAGTAGTAATGATAAACACTTAGGGAATGAATCACAGCCTGATTAAGGCCTTTTGTCCCTTTCATCTGACCCCGGGGGGGGGGAGGGGGTGGGGTACTGCCATATATGGGCTATATAGGTATGTGCTGCTGTGAAGGGTATGGTTTTCAAGCAGTTTACTCTAGGATAGGGTATATAAATCAGAGCGTTTGGGTCTAGAATAGGGTATCATTTTTCAGGAAACTGATCAGTTGGTTGAAGATTTTATCTAGACTAGGGAAACAGCTACTCTAGGATAGGGGGGATTTGGGGGTTTACTCTAGTATAGGGTAGCAAAATTCAGCTGAACTAGCTCTGGTATAGGTTAAGGGTTCTAGGGTCCCAGCAGCACATCCCCACCCAGAAATTCCCAAAGTACCTCCCCCCTCCGGGTATCTGACCTTGAAATTGTTCCCATCTTTAAACTGCCTGGTAAGTTTGATTGGTCTGTTGCCATGATCTGCTAGAAATACAGACACAGCTGGTTTCATGGAGATCATTCTCTCTGTAGTGTCAGATGTGAACACTTCAAGGGCAAGATTCTTTCAATTTCAGTACTGAAGGCATCTAATGGGCGTCAAATCTCCTAACAAACCATGACAAATGTCAAATGTTGCAATTAGCGCAAACCATTCAAGACTGCGCTTGATTTTGGACAAAACAGAAAATAATGTCTATGCTAACGCAAGTGCGTGATCAAGCATTCTTAGAATGTCTTTTTGCTAAAACTGACAAAATTGACCCTTTTTTAATGATGATTTTTGGCCTCTATAGGGAGTATATTGTTATGTACGTTATGTTAATATTTATTTTATTCAGCTCACGATGAAAATATATCAACAAATATAAGGAAGCACAAAATATATGGCACAAGTGAACGGAGAAAGAGCATATTATAATCTTCAATATCAGATTGGCAGCAATCCAACATCTTATAGGCTACTACTGGTCGCTTATTTTTCTTTGGGGTAAAATACCCAAGCGAGCAGAACTGAATAAGGGACAACTCGTAGCCTTTTGATCTTGTACATTTAGTGGATAGTCTTAAAGTAACTGAGTGATTTCCTACAAGCTCATTGGCGGAGAGCAACGGGCTATAATAGTACAGACCTAGCCATGGAAGTGACGGAATTTGTTTTTGTTTGCCTGCGCGATTTCCAAGGCACTTCGCCGTCAATGGACGTTTTATGAGACTCTCTGTAGGTAATTCCGACGATCGCTATTGATTGGAACGACGATCTTCCAGATTTAAGCGATGATACCATTCCGATCAAGTGTGGCAACGTTAGTTATCGTTGTGGTTGCACTGAGCTCGCTTGTGGCATTACCTCGCCAAAAAATTCTTGACATGCTACGATTTCGTTGAAAATCCGACGATTTGATACAAAACGTGCGACGACAACGACGTCCGCCGGTATCCACAGAGAGGCTCTTTTATTACTGTAGGCCGCCAAAAAAAAAGAACTAAATAAGAACGATTTTCTATTGTCTCTACTCTTATAGATCATAATATACGTTAGAGTTTTTTACGTGCGTCTCATGAGTTGTAAACATTGTGCATCATTTCTGTGGTCAGTAACAGTGTAGACAAGAAGTATTTTTAAAAATGTTGCTGCGAAAAAGTCCTTGCGCCCAATCAGATTTCTCCAAAGCAGACAATCGAAAAACTTAGAGAGCAATCGTTTTCTTCTTACTATCTCTACTTTTCTTGTCCTTTTTCTTGGCCTGTCAGCTTGTCGGACTTGTCAGACCCCAAGACTCACGTTTTAGCCACTGGTCAAATAGCAGCAAATGTAGTTTCAGTTTCCTGTAGGTTTTAGCAAATCCAGCTACAGAGCTCGTACAGATTTTTGGATCCAAAATTCAAGACTTTTTCCAGAATCTTTTCCAACACAATAATTTCTTTTCCCGAACTCAAGATTATTAAATAGATGCTAAATAGCCGGAGAACCTTAAAAAACTGAAGCATCAACAAAGCCTTTTTCATGATGCGCTGCAAACGTACGGGTGAGATTGAGCAAAATTTGACCAAAGCGAAACAAATTTCACTTAAAACAAAAACCCTCCAGACTTTTTACCATTTTTGCAGACGTTATCTCCATTTTCCAGACTTGTTTCAAATCTGGAAAATTGTAAGGCAAATTTCAAGATTTTTTCAAGAATTAAAGACTCTGTACGAACCCTGCAGTTAGATCTTTCCGCAACATTGTGCAAATCAAGTCGAATCGGCCGTTTTAGACTAAAACGGCCTTTTTGCACGTATCTTTTGGATCTTCTGGCCAATAGGCCCATTCCGAGTTCCAAAAACCCTCACTTTCAAAGTGTGGCTAGGTGCACCTCTCGCTCCGTAGGGCGGGTAGGAGAGAACCCTGGGAACGAGGTTGCACAACCTTTCTTGGCCCTTTCTTATGCAGGTGAGTTTTATTTGCATGAGAATGAAAAATGATTTCCATATCAAAGACTGAGCACCTACCCTCGTTTTGAAACAGAGGCCATGTAAAATAACGTGGCTGCGCTAGAATCAGCCCAATTGCCTTTTTCTCTTTCCTTCCTTCCTTCCCTTTTTCTGCTCTTTCCATTTTTCCTCTCATTTTTCTTCTCTGTTGTGATTTTCGAGTTTACCGGACGCAAGAAAATTGCGTTTTTGGCTTTTTTTTTTAAATTCAAATAGCTGCAATTCGCTAACTACGTTTTCAAAAATCCAACTAGCCTGCGAACGGCAGACGTTTCTCCTCGCTCTTCGCCGCTGGGGGACGTTGCGAGGAGAAACGTCTGCCGTTCGCAGGCTAAAATCCAACTGGATTTACTTAAATCTATACTCAATACACACTGAGCTTTTTGCACCACACCATCTTGCATTCACTATTCACTGATTTGTTGCTTTAGAGATGTTGCACTGATGTTTTATTTTGATATAAAACAGGAGACATACTTGACATGACAATTCAGTCTATCTGCGCTCCATCCTTATGTTTTTACCCTTTCCCATACAGTTAACTCTTGCCTTGCGGACACCCTGATATAACGAACACCCCGATCATAATACGAACAGCAGCAGCCTTGTTCCCAGATGTCCTCGACGATTTCGATGTGACGTCACCTGTCAAGCTTGTCGGGAAAAACTCGGATAGCGCGAACTGGCCTGGGTACGAGGCAGGGACAGCAGCTAAATCCCAGGAAAAAATAAATTACAGACATTTGACTGAAATACACCAGTCCCGCTTTTACGGACTCTCGCTAATGAGGACACTAAACTCGAGTCCGCAAAAACAAGAGTTGACTGCAGTATGGTATCCACATTACTTACCCTAGCACCCCAAGTCAAAGTACATAATAATTAGCAATTATTAAACGAGGCTGAGTATGATGTGAAGAATTATGCCGATCAAGTAGAATGTTATCCACCGAGGCTGAAGGCCGAAAACAGCATAATTCTTCACATCATACGAAAGTCGAATACAGTAATTGTAAATTTTTATTCACTCAAAATATCTCTGAGTTCTTAAAAAAAGCTAACCTCTTGCAGAGTTTCTTCAAAACTGACGTCAGGATATAAACAGACGTTTTCTTTTTTTCGTTTTCTTAGTTTGGCTTTATTTCAATAATATGATGAAGAAAAATACAACCCGAGATCGAAAGAGGTGAGGACTTTCTGCAGACTAGTATGCTGCTCCCTTCGCATGTTCGTTTCAAAATAAAGTGATGTCTCTGCTTACGATTATGCCAACTTAGTTTCTGACGAGCCTCTTTTGGGCGGCCAACCTCCATTAAGCGACCACTTGGTTGTACCCCGAAGGTGGCCGGTTAATGGCGTTCAACTGTATATCTCAAACATTTATAGAAGCTTTGCCGACTACTACAACTGCTACTACTACTGCCGATGCTGCTACTGCTACTACTGCTACTATTATTATTATCTTGCATTTGTCAACCAATTGACATCCCCTAGTATATTTAAGGGAAAATTAAGAGACATAAATTTCGATTGACCGAATAATTTAACTAGCGATATTCTGTTTTTACACACGGCCTCCTTGAAAAGCAGGTGTTTTCTTTTCATTTTTATTATTTTAGTTTTTGTCTTAGATTTTAGATTAGTTAGGAAGTTAGTTTTTCTATACTTGAATGTAAATGTACCTGAAGGAAATACCGTGTGTAAATAAAGTTACCATACCATACCATACCATACCATACCATACCATATCATTTGATCCACATCTACTAATGTGTACTAAGCTAAAACATTGAACCATTGTAAAACACTCTTACTGCATTAATCTTGAGGAATGTCGCCCTAGTTTCCCTTGATTGGTGAAGGATAACCTAAATCAATAGTTGGAAAATGACTGTATCGAATGTACTCGGACCCCTTGAACACATGAAGTTTTTTATTTTGAAAGACAGTCATCGCATCAAATCCACTTTTAAAGTTTCCTGGCAAATCTCCCCATTCCCCACTGTCGAGCTTCTTGGGATAACCACTGTTTACAGAAGATGCTGAATTATCAGAGTATTTCACGAACGAGTCCTTTTTAGTTACGTAGGTGACACCATTAGAAAGCTGAACTGAAGAATCAAAACCTAGGGAAAAATCTGAAGATACGCCCCATCCCGCCTGAAGAGATGCGGGGTAGCCATTAGAAATCACTGGCGAGTTTGTGCTTTTAAAACGAATGTAATCACTGCCTTTTGTGGCATAAGAATAGCCAAATGTCTTTAGACAAAGAAAACTGTCAAATCCTTGACCGAACTTGGCAGGCAAATTTCCAAAGCGCTCTTTAAACAAAACTGGCCAACGAGGCGAAAAGCTAGAAACATTATCTTTAAATCTGACAAAAAGTTTCCTTTAAACAAATATGTAGAACCATCTGGCGTTGTGGTCGCTGCGTCTACTCCGCTGTTGAAAGGGTACAGCGTTTCCACAAAATATGGGTAATTATCAGCGTTGTTAAGAGCTTTATATGGCTCATCCCTAGCCAGGTTTTTACAGCCCCAACGACCAAAAATTATGTCACGTTTCGAAACTCTTGCATGGGCTATTTCATGTACAATGGTACCTACTTTATTTTCGGACCCTGAAAATATTCCTTGAGGGAGATAAGCTGGACAAATAAAAATTAAATGCGAGTTGAAATACGTGTACGCATAAGCTAATCTATACTCAGGTTTACAGTTAAAATTGTAAGTGAAAACGTCATTTTCTAATGAATTCTTCATCACTTTAAAGACCCTGTCGGCCTCATCGCTGCGTGCAGATCCAAACCACTTTTTTACTCTTTCGGGGCTGTTATTAAGATCAGTAATGGCCGCCACTACGTAATGATATGAGGCACGGTGAACTTCTAATAACTCTGCCCTTTGTTGCTCAGTTCCCCCTTTGAGTAGGATCACGCGGAATATTTACATCTTGGCTACGTTTATAACCAAGCTTTCCGTTTTCCTGTGCTTTTCTGTTAGAGAAAATAATAGCAGTAAGTCTATCTTTTTTTTCTAAAAAACGTGCTTGTTGTCCGAGAGTTTTCCTAAACCGATTTTCAGTGACTTTAAACACTACAGCCTTAGAAGACAAATGATATGTTTTTAAGTGCATGGCTGAATTCCCAAGTTCATTGATACCCTTGTTAACGCTACCCTCTACAAATTCTATATACGTGTCTACTGCCACATTGTAGGTTCCGCCTTCACTCATGTCATATCCAGTAGAAACATCATAAGCTGCTGAAACAGTCTTTCCTGCTGGAACAAGCAAGAAATCAGCTGGACCTGGTAGGTTCCTGCGTCTGACGAATATGCCATCATATTCTATCATCTTACCATTTCGAGTGACTCTCAGGCAATCGGAAGGATGACCTTGCAGAGGCGTGTTCAATTTTAGTACGTAATAATCCTGAAGCCCCTTGTTAGTCAGGGAGAATTCGCATTCTATCTTGTTATTGCTTTGATAAGAAGCTGAGCAGTCCAGAGAAGCAATGAAGATTCTTAAAATAAACATATCAAACTGTGAATTTTAATCCAGTGCTATTTGCTGCACACCAAGAGAGGATATCCTCTCTTGTGCACACCTAATGTGTAATAGAATGAGGTAAATATAAAATCCGGATTGTTGAATTTGGCGATTGCAATTGTAATTTCCGGTGTGCTGTTTACTTTTTAGGAGAAAACGCTCCTGTATGGACTCCAAAAATTTATCCCAGTGAAGCGTTGGCGCTGGAGGCAGCTTTGAAAAGGCGGGAACAGGGTGAATCTGGCTTTTGATTGGATGCATGATTTTTCTCTCATGTGAAAAAAAACTTCGTTCTCAATTCTGACTGGACGTGTCACGGTTTTCACGTGTGAAAAGGATCGTTCGCTACTCAGTCTGATTGGCTAGAACTCGTTTGCGTATTATAATTTACGGCATAATTTTTAAGTGAGCATATCTTAGTAATCATAATAATAATAATAATAATAATAATAATAATAATTTTTTTAAATAATAATAATAATAATAATGATAACAGAAATTTGTGATAATAATGATGATGATAACACTTGTTTCTTACTTCGACTAGCTCGAATAAGTCCAATTTTTGTAAATCTTCGCCTGTGGAAGGCACCAAAATCAACAGCAACCCCAAAAATATACACAGCATTCTCATATTCTGCTCTCTGTATGAAACGACGATAAACAAGACACAAAAAGACATTTATAAGCTTCATTCTACGGGGGCACCCAACGGGAAATTTTGAGAAAAAGACCTAAAAACAACAACAAAGCGTGAATAAAGTTTTCTGAGACTATTTTAAGCATTTTGGGAGACTGCTGGAAAAAAATTATCTGTTCCTCACTCTCAGCAAGCCTGATGGAAGAGTTCCCAGCCAGCAAACTTACAACCTCCAACCCGACTTACTGGGAAGTTTCATAGGGCACAATTCAGATCTTGAGTGGTAAGTAACCCATACAAGTAACCCGTAGCAGCTATTCTAGACTTCGAATCCCCTCTCACACCCTGAATTATCTTTTTCCCAGCAAAACTTTCCTTCCAAGGACTATTATTTCTTCCACATCTCCCAGCCAGCAAAAATGTGCCTGAAGAACAGATATTTTGAGGAACAGATCCATTGAGTGCCCCTGATTCTACTCAGCAGTGTTTTTATTTCGTTTTATTCCATCGAGATATATATTGAACAATTGCAAGGAACAAACTTATAAGTTGAAAAAAGGCCAGTAATTCTTACAAAAAATCGGTATAAAGATGTTATATGCACCAAATACCACAAAACTATTGTCCTCTCAACATTTTCCTTCGGTTTTTAGTTACAATTTGCTTTAAATTGACCAATCTACTAAAAATACTTGCTCAGTTCCTTCATCTTGAAAAAAAACCTGAGATTTTTAAGATAAATTTTGGGTTAATCAGACATTCCCACTGGTTAAAAAATTAACTCTAGTGTAAAATGGCCCTTTTTCAGTACTGACGGAAGACAATTTAATCCCAAGTCGAACTTACCAAAGAAATACTTGCCGATGTTACGTACGAGGTTGGCAGTGAACAACCGATGCAAGTCTGAGTGAAACTGCCTGTTCTTTTCTGTGATGCACATATTATACTTAATGATATCAGTCAACTGCGAAAAGTGAATGGTGTTTATTGTTAATCCATAACACATATGTGTTAAATAGAGGAGAAGGGGTAATAGTTGTTACCTTTTGTAACGCTTATTTCGCACAACAGATCGGTAAAACTCCATCGGTGACAGTTTGGTTCTTGTCATCCCATATTTCTTTTTCTTTTCAGATTTCACGGAGAAAAGGTACGTCAATTTGTGAATGTTATGAGTAACTAACTTGCTTTGTAAGGATAGAAAGTTGCCAGGTAATTTATTGTTTTTCAAAACAATGTGTTTAATCAAAAACTAAAATTATAGACCAATATTTTTAAGCGGATCTTTAATGTCGTTAAAATAAAACTTGAACCTGATAGTTTAAACAAGCTAAGAGTAGCGCTGGCAAAAACTGCACTGCAAAAACTGCACTAATAATCGGAGGTAAAGTTTTTTGAACCGGCTTCTTTCCGACAGTGTGTCTAAGAATTTGGTCATTTGACAGCGAGCTAGCTTCTTGTGTGAGTTGTAAGAGTGGCAAGAAACAGGTTGCCAAGTAACTTTGCTATTTCAGAAACAACTTGTTTTATTTAGTTGTTGATACAAGATAGTCTTCGATGTCGCTCATTAAAATAATTAAGTATTATTTTCTGGACGGTTAATCAAGAACGCCCTTTTCATCGGAGATCCTTAACTGTATAGTGTAAAAACTACGACTGTCTCATGAACTGCACGAATGGAAAATTTTCGATCAATTAATTTCGATACTGTCGGTCCAAAACTTTGATCATTTTACAGCGGTCTATATAAAAATAATAAATCAAACGACAGATATGCTTGCATTTTGTTCTGAAGAAACTAAACCTTGTTTACATTTTGTCCTTTGTTTACATATTTTATGATTTGTCATTGTCAACCAGGCTTAACAAGCGTTTAAGGTTTAAATTAAACCAGATTGCTAGAAAAAGGTCTGGGAGAACCAGGCTTACCATGCTTTTGAGGTGGGAGATTTTACCAGGCCTACCAGGAAACCCTGGATAAACCAGGCTTAACATACTTCTGAGGTAGGGGATTTTAACCAGGCCTACCAGGAAACTCTGGTAAACCAGGCTTACCAAGCTTTTGGGGTCAAAAGTTTAAACTAGATTTACCAGAAAACCCTGGTTAAACCAGGCTTACCAGGCTTTTGAGTTGGAAAATTCCAACCAGGCCTACCAGAAAAGCCTGGTAATACCAGACTAACTAATCATTTCTAGTTAGGATTTTTAAGTCGAGACCTGAGTTACCAGACTTTCATGGTGAATTATAACCATGCTTACCTTGAAAGCCTGGTAAAACTAGGCTCAACCAGGCTTTCAATTTTACTTGTTAATTGTCAAAAGCCCGGTAAATCTGGTTCAACCATGGTTTACCAGGCTCACCAGGCTTTTAACCAGACTTTTGGGTGAGGGTAAGCAGCCATTTTCAACAACTTACTCGGAATCATATCCGCCAAGACAGGTGGCTTTCTTTTCATCAATTTTCGACAAAATGTTAGAAACAACATCAACCCTCGGAATTTGCAGAGAAAACGAATGACCAGTAGGCTCTAAATAAGACTCAGAATTAACATTGACAACAGGAATAAGGATGTCCAAGGATTCGCCGCTCTTTCCTGTTAGAGAATTACCAGGCCTTGAACAGGCTACACCCGTTAAACTTTGTGTCTCACTTACTGCGACTTATTGGTGTAGATCCTACAGCTTATAGCGGACACAACTTTGGGATCGGTGGCGCCACATCTGCTTCTTTAGCTGGTCTTGCTGACTAGGAGATTCAAGTGTTAGGTCGCTGGAAATCAGACTGTCACAAAACCTACGTTCGTTTCCCACTAAATGTTCTACTACAGTTTCCTCAGCGCATGGCAAGGACTGCGTCAATAACTTATCAATGTGCCAATCCCTACCACCAGAACGCGCAAGATTCCTACTGGACAGCTAGTTTTTCTCTCTTTTTTTAGTTTTTCTTACCACTAACTTTGCCACTTGGGCATTTATTTGGACAATTGTATTTGTCCCAAATGGAAAATATATGTAGCTGCCCATCGACGGCCATGCACATACGTACGATTGTTGTCTTTACTGCGTGATTAATATAATTATCAAAATATAATTGCTTTTTAACTGTAATATATCACAAAACAGGTCCCCTCATATTTCTCTAGCACATTTTCTGGAAAACTAATTTATATTTTAATCTTAATTTCTGCAACCCAAACTGCGCCTCCAGTAAAATTTGCTTGAATGCTAGCTAATGCTGAATATTAATTGCTCTTATCAACATATCTTTTTATTAATGTATTTTCTCACAGTCGCATACAAAACTTTTCAATGGTCAAAACAAATTTGATATCGACATATCAAGTATAGACTTGTGCAGATTTATCTAAGCAGTAAATTTTTACTATGAGCAAAATTTTGAACATAAAATCCAGATGAAATTGAAAACTAATAAAAGCTTTTGACCGCAACTGAAGTCTTGTCAGTGTCTTGTCCACTTCTGTGCCGGCAGATGTGGTGTCCAGCGCATAACGTGCTTGAAATGGATGGTAGGAGGACGTTTAAGATATTAGCCTTTACGCCCGGGCTCTTTATTTCCAATTTTTCCTTTATATCCCTTTACAGTGGAACCCCGTTAATACTGCCACCAATGCACCAAAAACAATGGGCCGTATTAACAAGGGTGTTTTACAAGAAGATTTATGGCGGTTTTTGCCAGGCAGCCAAAAAAAGTGGTCGTAACAACGAGGTGGCTGTAAGGCGGGGTTCCACTGTAACTTATTTTATCTTCTCAATGCTCTGTGTATTAGCCAGTGCGTGATTTCCCATCACGTCGAAGGTTCACGATATTTTGCTAGAGTTTAGTCTTCCAATAGATTCTTGGATAAATTATCGGTATCTGTTGACTTAAAGAGGCTGACATCCGTTTTAGGATATTCGCCTTTATGCAACGTATCGCTTTAAGTATGTTAATTTGAGCCAGTCGTAGGCTTCTGGTATGTTGTGGAGTTAAGAGATTTGAAAAGGGACTAGACAATTCAATAAGAGCTGCGGTTCAAGCAAGTTATATTGCAAAACAGAGACGAAAATGTGTCAGAGACTGAAACTGATGAGCGAAGACAATAAATGGCGTATTCCCATGGTATCGGGACTTTTCGCCTTTACATTGGGCCTTTCATGTTTCGGTGTCGCATTTAAGTTATCAGAATACGAGGAAAGCCTCAGTCTACCACCAATGCTTGCAGGAGTACCGGTAAGCAACACAAACAAGAAACAGCATGACTAAATAAGTTTGTTAAGACGTATCACACAAACAGATTATGACATTTGAATCATTTAGTTTATAGTAGATGTATTTCTTACTCTCACATGTATTACTGATATTGCATCTTGCTGGTTTTGTTTAAAACTGTTTGAGTTTGAACTAATAACAGCAGTGCTTTTCATTCGTCTCTTGAACTAAAAAATGAGATCTCAAACTGTACGTATTCACAAGTCAGTATGTTTAATGAAAGGGCCAAGGCAAAACTACATTTTCATGCATCCGTGATCATGATCAGTCTTGACGTCGAAAACATCACTTTATTGTAATGAATTGTGGACGGATACTACAGTCACTATACACTGCAAAAAGGAATCATAGGCCCAGAGTAGAAGCTTCAAACATCACTGTCTCGATCTTACAAAGGTTTATAACGTTCATTTGTCATCCAATGCTTTTGTTTTTCTACTCTTCAAAAGCAATAAAATATGTCTGTTATTGTTAGTGATAGCGCATCTTATGAAGGGGCAAATAATATCAGCTTCGTCAAGAGGCTTAAATTGGGAAAATCACCAGTAATATTAGCAGAACTAAAAAACAACAATGACTCGGCACTTCTCGCTTGTTATTCATTTGGTCATTATTGTTATTATCATTTTTCGTTTTTAGATATTAATCGCTGGAATTTCCGGCATGGTAGGAGGACGAATGCGAAAGAACTGTATGGTAAGCGAGAAAAGCAATGGTCACGGGTCAAACCTCGTCAGCAGATAGCGCAATAATTGATCATGGTCATGAAACCGAAACCACATGCTCTGATCAGTTAATAACGAGCAAACTTTTAAGCTTCCCTACCAATGTTTTTTTTTTCATGCTTTAGAATTATCATCATCATGATAATTATCACCAAAAATTAGAGGGTAATTAGTATATCGGTTATCAACAGGAACTACCATACCTCATCTATGGTATATTTAGGTAAGTATAGGCATTGAGAAATTTGCTGCTGCCAGAATCCAGAGCGTGCTATACATATTACACCAGCTCTTGAGAAATTGGCTGGTTCTCCTCCTACAGAAGCAACTCCAGGTCATGGATGCCTGAATAACATGTTTTGTACCTATATTCCCTCTAATAATGTTCAAAAGTTTAAAACTGCAGGTAGACCCATAGTGATCATTTAAATGTACTTTTTGGCATAGAGCAAACCACTCAGCGCTCTTTTTTTTTTTACCCCGGTGTTAGCACCTAACTCACTCAGTTATCAGACTAAAAGATGTACTTTAGAAGAATTCACAGGGACAACAGAGAGCAAACTTTTAAGCTTCATGCATAAACTGCATGGCGTTTTATTTTGGTGCATTTCTTATCTTTCCACAGATTTCTCTTCATTTGGTGTTTTGTTTAATAGCCGGAGTACTTGGTCTACATCTCACCTTCATATTCCTTGGAAGGGAAGCTAAGTCAAGAGAGATCTACAAAGTCAAATGTCAGTCTCAATTTAAAGGAGCACGTAAGTTTTCTTCTAATCAGTTCATTCGTAGTACGCCGTCAATTTCCACTCAGATTTCTGGCCCCCTGGGCTATTCCCTCCAACAATTTGGACCCATGCAAATTCTGTACATGTGCTTCATCATGTTCCTCCTAATTTACAGGACGTTGTATCCACGAAATGCAGAGAAATAAGTACGTGGTCGCATCCAGCTATAAGCTGTGTTCAATCTCAAACCAAGATCACTTAAAATCAGTCCCTTCACGAGCATTTTGAATCCAATGCTTACATCTTTTGAAAAGTGTAGTATTTCTCTCAGCCAATCAGAGCTACACAACTACTGATTCTTAGTGCATAGTAAAAGCTTCTAAAAAGTATACCTATATTTCGGGAGCTATTCAGCAATCGCAAGCCCATTCTCTGCTTTGCAGTAGACGGACAATTCTCAGACTGAACTGTTAATTCTTTCTTATATGTCTATCTCTTTATATAGACTACTGTCATAGATATGCGGCGACCGTTGGTATGACAGTGTTAGCAATGTTGCCGTTTGCACTGACTCCGTTGGGAATTCTGTCATATGCTGTCACTAGACGTTTGACATCAAGATATAACGTGAACGAAGAGGAGGAGGTACGACACAGTTATTTAATTCTATGAGAATGAGTTGGGTCTTTGATCCAGTTTTCACACCTGGTTTAATTTAGTCAACTAGTTACTTCTCAGTGATCGATACTAAAAGACATTATTCGTCCCATGTAAGGGAAAGCGGATTCCGGTATCCGGGAAATTTTTGGTTGTGGGATCCAGGATCCTGTGATTCATCCGGAATACAGTTCAAGCAATTCGGATCCCACTAACGATTGGAATTCAGAATTCAAGTTCCACTGAAAAAGACTGGAATAGAGTAACTGGAATCCGGGATTCACGGCGCGGAATCCAGAATCTAAGACTGTCTTGGAGTCCCTTTTATTGAGCGATATTATTCATTGTGAAGTAAACAATTGTTGTTTTTGTTAGTTAGCCCTGGCATTGGCTGTTCGGTAGGTCATTTTGCTTTGGTAAATTACGAACATATTCTTTAAGCCATGACACTGAAGATGTTAAGTTTTCCTGATCCTCTTTATTGTCTTCATTCGTTGAAAGATCACTAACACGATAGCAAACTGTTATCTACGGCATTATTAAACCTTGTTTTATTATTATTTGAAAGGGGGAAGACACTTCAACCTTAGATCAGCATGGAGACCAAGAATCAACAATGAGCAAAATGGAGGGACGCCTCTCATCTCCAACCATAGACTCAGAAGCTACTACCGAATCGAAAAACAAAGGCAAGCTCCTGATCAAGCAGTATAACAATAACAACTGTAATAACTCATCACCTCCATCCAGTTACAGGGAATCTTCAAGACTTGTGCTTGATAATCAGTCACACGGCGAAAACGGCCAATGGCCAAGTTGTCAAGTTAGTGACAACGCAATTCCTGGAAACCATGGACTTCAAAAGCAACTAAGCAATGGTGAGGCAAAATTTAGAAAACAGGGGTCTTGCAGCCAGCCGCCTTCTAGTCACGTGGCCAGCAGAGACCACCTTGTAGGCCGAGACTGCTTACAAGGCTATGAACCACAAAGGAATCAGTCATCTAACGAGGAGGCACAAATTAACCAGCTACCTAGAAACCAACGACGAACAAATCAAGAGCGAGGAAAACACAAACCCTCCAACCACCTGGTGGAGAAGCAGGTATCTAGATACAAGCCGCGTACAAACCAGGAGCTCTGCAATAACACGGCTAATAACCAGACTTTTATTAACCAAGAAAGCGAAAATTATGGGTCAAGAAATCATGGAGTTAGTATCCAGCCTTCTAATGTCCAAATGCCTAACGTTCTACCAACCACTGTTCCAATTAGCCATCTGTGTAGTAGCCAGCCATCTCAAAATCAAAACGCCAGGAAGCTGCTACATCCACCTACCAATCATCGCCGTAGTAAACAGATACCTAACAACCTATCGACCAACTACCAAGTTTCAAGCAATGAGAAACGAAGAAGCCAAGCTCCTCACAAGCAGTACCCAATAAGCAATCAATCAAATCAGATATCCAGATACTACAACCCCACGACTGCTGACCAGCAAACTAAACCTCTACATCTGGATGGCAAACAGCCTCTGAAAGACCAGCAGGCTTTTTGCAAAGATATGTCCCGACGCCAGACGCCCCACTACCCCTACTTGCCTAGAAATCACCCTCTTAGAAATCAAGCGCCTAGTCATGATCAGGCACCTAAGAGTGGTGAGTGACGGTTCTGTAGCAGGTTGTATGGCCACACCAGAAGCGAAGGAAATTTAGGTCAAGAACAAATTTTATAATTTAAGGATTTGCAATCAAGGCGTCGCCGCGCGACTAAGGCATCAGGATAAACTCAGAGTAGTATTAGCTACAGGCTGTTAACAGTACATATAGATGCATCCGCGCAAATTACAAGACATTCTAGTAAAATACAATACAATAACTTTTATTTCAACACGGATGGTGATTAAAGTGTTGCCGCTTATGGGGTTGTGCATAAAAGCTAACCAAAACTTAAGCAATAAAAGTATATTAAAATCGTCTTAATAATAAAAAATTATCGT
>NC_133204.1:782500-835000 GCF_958299795.1 Porites lutea
TCCAGTCCCATAGCACATTTGCCAACAAAACTTGCTTATTGACTACCTTGACTTCCTTCACGTTAATTACTTACTCATGTTAACGGTCACTTCTGAAGATGTATGTTGAAGCATACCAAACGACAAGTTCGATATTATAAAAGTCAGTTATACAGTGCGTTTGTTATTTCTGATGTTTGTAACCGCAGTTTGTATGTTATTCCTTTTAAAACTGAGATGGCCAAAAACCAAGAGCATTGACTACTAAAGCCCTCTGGTTTTGAAAAGTACTTTTCAAAGATGTTTAAAATGGCAAAAGTTGTTGCTCCAACTGTTGGCAGCTTGCGTTTTAACAAGTGGCTTCATGCGAAAAACTGGAACAAGAAAATGACGTCACTTTTGTAAGGGCAAATTTTAATTTTTGTATAAACGACGTCAGTTTTGCATGTAAAATAATGTTGTCTGTAAGAGTGAAACATGAAACAAGTACCAGCTTAGAACAAGCGGTGTGTCTGTAGCCACTCAGATCTAGCTAACTAGAGATAGGGAAAGTATTGCATAATTAAATGTTTTAATATTTCATTATTCCTCTAAAGGCTATGTTTCACAATGCCATACACGATAGCTTTTGCACCGGCACGAAAACCATGCCAGATAGGGTTTCTCTTCACACATGAATTGGGCGCGATTTCTGCAACGGAGCGAAGGTGCGCCGCGTTAATTTCCAAAGGGGAGCGTCACATATCGGATAGGTATTCACATTATACCCGATCACCTCGCGAAAGGCAATCCGATTATCCGGTCTGGTGTGAAAATTCAGGGTGCAAACCTTCTCTAATTTGAATTTCCCCAAAAAACTTCACTTGCCCGTCGGGCAAGTTAAGAACAAATATTTCTAGTCCGATAGCAAAATCCGCTAGCCCCAGGCGATCGGACTCGACTTTCTTTGCACGCTGACATATCCTAATATTGGCCTGCTAGAGGTCGAACCTTTGCAATGGACATTTTGTAACACACCCACAGCTAATAAGTTTGTGTTTCGTTGTTATTTTGCTTCAAATATCATGAGTGTGTGGCTAATTAGCGGTTCTGTTCCTAGAAAAGCAAACTCTTTTAATACTCCAGCTCAAGCTCCCTCATCTCTAGAAATTCTCCTTCAAAAGCATTTTACCTTTTTAGAGAGAGTGGACGGTATGGTTTTTTCTTGACGGCCTTTGTCAAGAACAGAAGGGGAAATGTCGAAAATTGTCTTAGTAAAAGGAAATTTAAAGTTTTTACCTCACCCACTGTAACGGCTCAAAGTTTTAAGCGCCAAATTCTGTTGTCATTATGAATACGCATAAATTAAATTAACACACTCTCACACTTACTTCAACAGTACAGCAAAGTAACTGTGAAGACTCTATTACACCCGACAGAGCAATAGCAGCTTGAAGGATCAAGACACTGATCAATGCGATCATGAGAATTGATTCTGTATCATACGGACAATACACTAAATGAAAACAAAAAGAAGAAGAAGACAAGAAAATTATTACATGCCACTGTGTGTTACGAGTTGATCGCAAGATAATTCAGGTCTCACAACCGGCATTAAGTGTTGTGATATAAAGGCATCTTGTCGGTCGATACATAAAATCGTTTTTTCTGCTTTGGACAGTTTGGTCTTAAAAAGCTTGCTTTGCTATAGTAGAAGAATACTGGGAAACTCTAAAATAACCAGGCAGGGAGACTAGGACTATTGGAAATAATATCGCCAATGACAAATCCAGTTTGACTTGAAAAACAAAATCCGATCGCTGTGTTCAATTGTGTTCAAGTATCAAACGAAACCAGCCTCCCCCAACCCCCCCTGCACGAAACTAATGTAGACGAGCGTGGAGAGCATGCGCACTATGCACTCTCTAGCCTGCATAGTTTGCGCAAAAAGGGGAAAGGGAGGAGGAGGGGGTAGCCAATGCCCCTTCCTTTGTCCTTTTCCCGCACCCCTTTCGACGTGGTCTACCACGTGCTCTATGCACTCACCGTTTTCACATTCTCCAACAGATCTCCTTGCTGTTAACGCCACTCCTACGAATGCTGCGAGGATTCCTCCAAGAAAACAGGAAATTACGGCAGCAGCCAAGAAAAGACATGTCTGGTCAGAGATCCAAAAAGAAATACCGTAAAATTCCGAAAATAAACCCCTCCATGTATAAGCCCCTCCAAATATAAGCCCCAAACTCGTATCGCAAAAAACCCTCCGTTAAATCGCGTCTCCGAATATAAGCCCCCCGGGGGCTTGTACTTAGAAATTGCCCTAAAATACAATTTAAAATAAAGCAAAAACGGTCAATTTCCTTCCAACTATAAGGCTAGCCCAATCGATTTTGGAACACAATTTTCCCTCCGTAGACAAGCCCCTCCGAATATAAGCCCCTCCAAAAATAAGCCCCTCAAAAAGGGCCTTTGAAAAATATAAGCCCCGGGGCTTATTTTCGGAATTTTACGGTAAACGAGATACTTTGAACGGAGGATAATAACATATATTAGAATTCATGATGTACAGCATAGATAGATTTTCTAAAAGTGTCAGTCAAGACTCTTCAAATGACAAGGGCTCGTGAAATTACATCAGAAGACAAAAAACCTTGGTGTCCGGCAACCTAGCCTCATCACATTAAATTTTCTTACCACTGTAAATTTGCCAGTACACCCTCCTGCTACTCCAAAAAATCCAGTTATAACGATCTGAGAAGAAAGAAATTAATCACGAAACACAATAAATCAATTTCAAGATGTTTCTTCATTTTTTTCAACCATTTCTTTCGTGTTTGAATGCTATCCTTACAGTCGTGGGTATAATGGCACAAAAATGCATAATCCTAAATGGTGAAGGTCGCTATTTTCCGCAAACGTTGCATTTTATAATGTTAATTTAAAAAATTACGGGCTGTTCAATTCGTGGTTCGACAAACGTCTCCTATGTTTAGGTGTTATACACGTGTTATATCGTTGCTATGGTAACTTTTTATTTCATGAGAATAACCCAAAATAATAATTGACATTTAGTGACAACTGACCTGATAAAGTATTAATGACGCCACATTACGCCATTTTGTTCATAAAATTTTACCTGTAGATGTTGGAAATAATGAGTATATTTTTCTGTGAATTGTTTTTGGTCATTTCATGAGAGGGTTTTAAAGATGTAAAGGGGGACCTACTAAGCCCCCTCTGATCACAGGAAGCCCAAGCATTCCGGTCTGGAGATATACAAAGTGCTAAAAGCTTCTTTTCGGATACCACACGCATTACAGACTCCTCAGTTAACGATAGTCTGTTATTACACGCCCTCTAGATTCCCAAATACAAAATTTCCACGTAGCCTACGCGCAACATTACACACCTGCGATCAACTGTCATCGCAATAACTCAGTTCATTGCTATGTGCAATATTTTTACCAATTTTGTCACCGTGTAAGAGTATTTTGATGACAAAATTGAACCAAAGCACTTAATACCGGCTGTATGTACTCTGTAATTTTAATGCTAATTCTGGCCCACCACATGATAATTTATGAGGCATTAAATTATATACGCTTTATCATGGCTGCCGGTTTGGTAGCTTCCCGATAAAAACTCGGCGAAGTGTTCACTCATGAACCCCGCCGACAGTTATTTTTGCATGTCCTCAGCTAATAAACTAGTATTTTAATTAAGATCAGTTTAGTTCAGCGCGACATGGGAGATTGCACTAACAAATATTAGCCAGCCCACTTAGAATTCATTTTCCTTTTAAGGAATAATTGCCGTCAGTATTGCTTTAAATCTTTTATTATATCCAGCTATAGCTAACGTGGGCGAAGAAACAAATGGAGAAACAGAAAACTTAATTTGCAATAAATTTAAATCGGCAAAGCTACGAAGGAAACATGGCAACGAAGGAAACAGTTACACCATTGAAATAAAAGAAGTTGTAATTTATTCAGAAAGAGCTATTAACGATGAATAAAACACTAATGTGTTTGTTGAGTACAGTGAAGTGTTTGCTCTCGTCCATGTTTCGTTTCACGCCGTGCGATTTCAATAGAAATTTCAGTGTTAATATGCAAAACATGTTTTTCAATACACCTGCCGATCTTGAGTTTTTTATCGCCAAAAGGTTGAAATAACGAGCTATGCACAAAGATAGTGAAATAAAAGTCGACATTTAAAGGGACTGCCTGAAAAACAATGACACTAAACAGGTGGATTTATTAAAAAAAAGGTTTTTCTCCAGGGAAGCACAACAAAGATATTCAAACTTGTGTCGAAAGTCTTTAAAATTTTTGTTGCCATGATTAGCTATGAATACATTTTTTTCTACTGAAATAATACAAAAGCTAGTTCAAAAGTCAGATTGATAAATAAAGTCTTGGTTTATTCAGTAGTTATTGTTTAGAGTTATAGATTAACATTGGATTTGGTCACATGAAAAGAACAAGGCATTGGGTAACATGCCCTAGTTAATCGATCTCTATAAGAAAATATAGCTTCCGAGCACGGATGGGGCTGTAAAACAAAGTTACGTTTTGGTCGACGGAAGTTAAGTTAAAAAAAGAAAAAAAACAGTCATCTTATAGTAGAACTAAAATGGAGTTTTCTCTGTGAAGAGACAGATACGCTAGAATAAAGGATGAACGCAAAAACATCTGTTACTGAAGTTGTAGAGAAATTTAAAATTGCAGGCTCAGTTTTGGTTAATTGGAAAGTGCATGTGATTTGTCCTGTGCTCCGTAATGCGAAAAGAGACTAAGAATTTTAATATCAGGGGTCAAAACTGAACAAAACCTAAGATGAAGTGTAACGAGGATCAAATTAGTGTAGGCCGTGGTCATACGTTAAAAGTAAATATCATTTAAGGTAGCTGTAATCACAACAGCAACAAAGAAGTCTTTTAATTTGTTTTATAAAAAGAAATCAAAACACGCTTCACTACCGTAGAAACTAAGATTCACATTGGAAAATACTTATTTCTTTTCGAAACCCCCAGACAGTTGAACACTGAAGATCAATTATGTTCTTACCGGTATTGCACCCCAATAAGCGGCACCTGCTTGAAAAATTTCCCCGAAGTCATCACTTCTTCTGTCGCTGAGTATAAAGCACAAAGCGAAAACGGAGCAGCCTAAGATGATCTGCGAGATCCCTGTACAAATCACTTGATTGGCTCTGTTTTCTTGGAAGGGCATAGCTTTTCTTTCGTCACAAAAGCGATGAAAACTTTAGTTTGCATGAAGGAAACAAGTAACGCTCGCACAAAGACATCAGCATCACTTGGGCAAAACCATGCAAAACATTCAATATTTTTTAGCCCAGGGGTACTGCAAATTTCATTTCCTTTTCCTCCAGTTATAGTTCATGGTAATGATCCGTATGAAGACGAAGAAAAGCGGCACGTGAACGGAAGGTGAAGTCAAACAACGTCACGCTTGTTATTACGTTGCTTTGAGGCGCAGGCAGACCAAGATAATAGGCACCGATAACTAAGAACGCTACTAAACTTTACTCCAGCCGATGGCTAGTTGAATAAATTTGCAAAATAAGAGTTTTTGACCTAAAGTGTTTTTTGAATTTTTTGGTTGTTATTGTTGTTCTTGAAAGAGCTACATATCACTATACCGGTTACAGTTCTTATTTCGAGAGAACCGTTTATGATGACATATTCAACATGCACCGCAGTTCTCATGAACTGTGTTTGACGTCATAGAAGCCTGTTCCTTGTCCTCTACGCTCACTTGGCGCGGGATATAACAAACAATTATTATAATACATTATTATACATTGTGCTCATTATCTGGTGTATAGTCTTTTCAGTGGCTAAGAGCCTACAGTTAAATTTAAAAATCAGCGCAACCCGACGAAAAATTATGAGAACGGTGATTTTGGCGCTGTTTCTGCATTTAACCACGGAGCAAAGCTGTGCCGTGCAGCTCTGGAAGAGTGGAGCACCACATATCGGATAGATTTTTCGAGGTAAAAATGCTTGAATAAAGTTATTCAACAAATTCTCGTTTAAGCAAATAATTTTTCTCATAACTTGCCTTCAGAAACTTCAGAATTTCAGAAACGACACCGGTATGCCGTAGTCTTACAAGGTTTTCGCAGGCACAGAACATGGCGTGCATGTGAAAGCCTCCTATACTACAGGTAGCCCAAGCTCGAAATATGAGCATCTTCGAGCATCGTCATTGTTGCGTAACATTCAAAATATAAGGATTTGTATGGGAAAAAAACCTACCGTTTCTGTAACCTACGAAAATGAAAGGATTTCAATAAAAAACAGCTTACCTTACTTAAAATGTGTGTTACGTCTCTCCTGTGTGGTCCACGGGTCGATTTATGGCCGTTTTATGGGTTTTTATGTAAACGGTTCTCTGTCTATATAAAAACATTTATAATTATAGAGAGAGAATCGTTTACATAAAAACCCATAAAACGGCCATAAATCGACCCGTGGACCACACAGGAGAGACGTAACACACATTTTAAGTAAGGTAAGCTGTTTTTTATCGAAATCCTTTCATTTTCGTAGGTTAGGGACTTGTCAGAAATTAGCAGGGGGGAAGGGGGGTGGAAACAAGGGAGGGTCACAACTTTTTGAGACTGCAGAAAAGGGGGGGGGGGTCATGAAAAATGGGCCGTTAAAAGGGGGAGGGTCATACAAATATGTTTCAGTGATCATGTAGAGGTTCACCCACAGAAGAAAAAAGAAGTTCTTTATTGTGTAAAAATACTGGGAGAAATTGGAGAGTTGAGTGATCAGCTGTCAGAATCAGAGTCGGACTTTTAATGCTGTCATCTAAAATGTATGTATATGGCATTACAAAGAACAGATTAGAAATATATTTTGAGCTTTCATAATACTGACTCACCCTAGTGTATTGCAAGAACTAGATTTAATCATTTATACAAGAGGGGGAGGGTCATGATGTTTTAGGCCAAGGTCAAGGGGAGGGTTAGCAAATTTCACTCCCATTGCAGGGATGGGTCACCTCATTTCCGAACCCAAATTTAAAACTCCCACCCCCCCTTCCCCCCTGCTAATTTCTGACAAGTCCCTTACAGAAACGGTAGGGTTTTTTTCCCATACAATTCTCATATTTTGAATGTTACGCAACAATGACAATGCTCACCGATGCTCATATTTCGAGCTTGGACTACCTGTGCCTATACTGCACATTTTGACTTGAGAAACGGTTTTTCTGGACGCGGGTGACTGATATGTTGAAAAACAAAGAGGCTTACAGGCTCTCCCCTTCTCTTTTCCCGCTGTTTTCACTGCTCACTTGATTTTTTCGTTTGTCTTTACTGAGCGAGAGCCTGGCTTTCAGGACATAGTGTTGACTTGATGTCTTGCACATCATTAAAGTCAATTTTGAAAAACAAAATAATAATTGGTTTAATAACTGGTTTGGAATCACATGTAGATTGGAATTCCATAAATTCAATTGTCAAAACCACAATGGCCAAAAGAAATAAGTACAAATTTAATAAAAAAGGACTGAAAATGTAATTAAATAAATACTAAGACTAAAACTTAATAATATTATTTATTATCATTATATAGTCAAGGTCAATAAGGTGTCCCCTACCATAGTTAATGTTTTTCCTTACAGTTTCATGATGTTTACATTAAATGATGTTCAGATATGATTGTTTGATGTGGTTTGTTAAACACTGTTTGTTAAAGATTAAAAGTTTAGTAAGTGGAATATGAATTCTTGTCCAGGTAGGTGTAGGTCCTGACGTTTTGACTGCATGCACGGTAGTCAACTTAATCTTTGACTCTGAAGATGACTACCACAAATTATTGGGTTGTGGAAATGGCAGTGGTCATATTCTACTTACTTATGACAAGACTCCTGGGTTCAAACCTTTTCTTTTGTATTAAAATATTAATACAACTGACGTGATACCACTCAACTGACATGATACAACTCACTTTCACTCTCAAGATGACTACCACACAGGTTGTCGAAACGTCAGTCACTGTCAACAACAACATTCCTATTCAGGACTACATTCACCCGGACGATCATCCTCAACCTCCTTACAAAATGACCTTTAGGTTCAAACCTTTCCCAGCACTAAAATTTTCAGTTTCATGAAATATGCATACTCTACAATTATTGTGAAATTTAAGTCTCACCGACAAGCACTTTTTTGAAAAAAAAAAATGTGTATAATTGCCCTATCAAGTAGGTATAAACTTAAAAATATCAATCACAATCAAAAAATGCCTGCAGCTAAGCATCTTTGGCCATGATGTCAGCTAACATATCACAATAGTAACGCTCCAAATCAGTGCTGATATTCCAGTCACGTGCATAAAGTTCAAGAAGCTCTAATAGCAGACACCTTGTTTTGCCAGTTGTATTGTCAGCAAGAATCATGTCTCTTATTCCTCCAACAAGGTCATCAAACTTTGCCTGTAAGTAAAATTAAGAAGGAACAGCAATAAATTAGGATAATACTGTGCGCTTGCCTGTTCAGTGTACTATGTAACAATCACTTGTAATAACTACCGGTAGTTACGAATCAGGCTAAGGACACACTGATGTACATTTGTATTGTTAACAATGACCCATAACATATCATGTGAGAAGTCTAAAATTATTTAGAAAGATTTTAAAGTTACACATTCTTGTCTGACTGTAGAAATCTCTAAACAACAACTCAAAACTTTAAAACTTCTGTTACAATGAACTGAATTTATAAGGCTTGTGCACTGTGAAGAGATTTAAAGGCAGAAGATTTGAGTACTAGCAGGAAAGGGTCCCACGGAATTGTACTGAAAAAGGGTTTTACTCAAGCCATCACCCCTTTAATCTCTTTACGGCAAACAAATTATCTCAACTCAGTTAACAAAACCAAACTACTTAGTTTTACTTTGCCACCAAAACAACTTATTCTTTGAAATCCAAGAAGGCAACTCTGTACCCTTGATGCTTTCACACCCAGGCATTCTCTTTTCATGTATGGCAGGCCAAGTGAGTTTCAACATCTCACAGAGGACTTTCTAACTCTATTTTGTAAGCACATACAGAGTTTAATTCCATTTTATCTCTCATGGGCAGTTGTGCAGTTCTGTTGGTTTGTCTGTTGCCCAACTGTCACTCATCTGTTGGCTGAATGTTGGTCAGCAGTCTACTGACAGATGGCTGACAGAATTTTGGGGGAACTGTTCTTCATTTTCCCCTAACACAGTTTCTGACGAGGTGGTCATCAGTCCATTTGATCTCTTGAAAAATCTTCTACCGGTATTTTCAGAAGGGGAAGGGTGTTAGTTTGTACTGCTGTTCATTGCTGCAACTCACCTGGTCGACACTTTTCAAGAGCTTTCCTACAGTCTTAAAATTCAAATAGAAACAGTCTATTTCGTCTTCTTCTTCGTCTTTATTCTGGCTAACAATGGCTTCTTCAACTCTTAGCAGTTCAACCAAGGTTTGGTACACTGCCCCTGCTAAAGGTTTCAGTGGAAGACCACCGGTACGCAGATGATTGAAAAGTTCACATATTAAGCTAACAAGTCCCATCCATTCGCTAACTGATTTTCTACGAATACTCTCCCTGTTCTTGTAATTCTCTTGAGTAGCTTTCAATAGGGCACTTCTAAATGTGTTCCCGTTTGTCTCATCAGAGCAAAGCTTGTTGGCGACCTTAGCAGCTAACGGTGAAAATTCACTGTCCTTCATGCTTCGTTGGATCAAACTGTCCACAACTTGTGTGATTTTCGAGGCAGAATGGTCACCGGCAGAATCAGAGGAGCAAATGTAGCTCGATAATTTATCAACTTTGTCGTCCAAAGACTCTTCTTTCAGATCACTTAGCAATATTTTAAGATCAATCTCTTGTGTTGATTTGCTCTGAGAAGGATTTTGCTGCACATATGTGGTTTCTCCCGGTTTCGATGGAGTTTTGGGGACACCAAAGCCTCTACCTCTTCCAATACCACGACCTCGTGTGGCAGAAGACGCCATTTTGAAGAAGCGTTCTTATCATTCGCGCTGACTCTGGGTACGAGCCAGAAATCACTTTAGTAGGGGTGGTGTATCTTGATGGTTATGATCACTAGTCACTCAAGGTGAGTAATAATGTTTATCCAGAAAATCTAAATTATTTGAAAAATTGAAAAGAATGAATGATATTTTAGAATAATTTTGTTACAAATGAAAGTGAGTGTCTCTGAAGGCAGTTGTAATGTTTGTTTTGTCCCTAGCACTACTCCCACAGTAAGCTTTGTCACAAGACCCAGAATTCCTTGCACTCGGTTGTTTCAAGATGGCGCTCGAAGTTGAATCTGCAGAGTGAGTGTGAATCCTTGTTTTTCGGGGAGCAAAGGAAGTATTCATTGCTCTACTACTTATTTAATGCAGACTTAATGATATTCTTGTAAATATCTATTGGTTTAAACCTGTTTTGAGAGAGCGATTCATTTCATGAGATCATCCTAGAGGCATGCACGTGTCTTCCAAAAGTGAATGCAGAGATAGTTTGCAGACGCTGGCGAACAAAGCAACACACATGTATTCAACATTATTTAACTTAACCTCTTTTAATTCAACAAGTTAGCTAGTAGTAAAGTGAACGTCTTATGAATATGTTCTTGCTAGGCAAGATAGAAATCAGCAATATTTGCGTTAGATGTATGATTCACATTCTATGATATTAGCATGTTTTATGCTATCTTTAAATTCGAAGTAAAATAAAGTCATTGATTGATTGCGTGAATTTCTGCCTTGTTGACTCTTGTTTTGTTTTCTTTCAGTGTAATCCGACTTATCCAACAATTTCTGAAAGAAAACAGTTTACCAAGAACTCTTGCAACTCTGCAGGTAGAGAATACACAGATATGTTTAAAACTGTTATACTTGTACAAGCGAATGCAAGCAAACGTTGATGAATGCTGCTGAGAAAATTTTGGGTCTCAGAAAATTTTGATGCCACTCGAAATATCTTAGAAGCATTTGTGAGTCTCAAAGTCTTGTTGTTGTGTGTTCCCTTTCTCTCAAAGTATTGTTCCAGTGCATTTTTCTCCACTCGGGTTTGTGAACTACATCAGGGCTGCCATGGTCAGGGAAAAGTCAGGGAATTTTCTAAAACGTGAGAGAAAATCTTTGATATTGTCAGAGTAGTGAAAAGTCAGGGAATTCTGTTTTCCCGTTTATAGTTCATAAGTTTTCATCACTATTTTGAAATGCATTTTCTTTTGGAAAAGACTAAAAGTATGCTGCAAAGCAAGTAAAGTAATCAGTTTGACACTCTACGGCTGACACATGTAGTAGTTGTGGTCAGTGGTTTTCGTTGTGAATGCTTTCTTCCAAATTCCTTCTTCCTCTTTCTGTGAAAAACCGAAAGAGGTTGAAAATGAAGAGAAAACTATCGATGGCCTGCAAAAAAGCTTAAGTGAAGGTAAACATGGATTGTTTCTCATTAATAAAAGGTTGTTGAAAACTGTTTAAATTTTAGTGAAAAGTCCGGGAAAAGTCTGGGAATTTTTAACTTTCTGATGAGTGGCAGCCCTGCACATGCATTATTTTACTGCCCTAATACAGTAACAGTGAAACCTCTCCCTTAGGACATCTCTACAAATAATTCCAGTTTAAGTTCATACACAGTAATTCTTTTAAAAAAGCTTTGCTTTTCAGACCTCCTCTTCCTTAAAGAGTTTTTAATGACCCTACAGCCCATGATGGGTATGGTTTTGTTTTTGACCCTCACATTATTGCTTCCTTACCAAAAAAAATTATGTATTTTTATCACAGGAAGAAACAGGAATCACCTTGAATACTGTTGATAGCGTGGAAAGCTTTATTGGAGAAATTAACAATGGACACTGGGACACAGTGTTACAAGCTATTCAACCTCTTAAATTACCAGACAAGAAACTTATTGACTTGTATGAACAGGTATATATGGCTTCTTCATGATATTTTCCTTAATGGAAAGCCTTTTTGTAAAGTGCAATGAAAAGGAGTTATGATATTAATGACAACCTGCACAGATATTATGCGCTATTACGTGTAGTTATTTCTACTATGATAGAACCTCAATAACTTGAACTCGGATGAATTGAATTTCTTGCTAACTCAAACTTAAATAATAATTTCCTTTCCTTGGATCACAATTTCACTGAAATGTGCCCGATAACTCGAATTCCCCAGTTACTCGAACTGTTTTTCGTTTCCCTTCAGAGTTTGAGTTACTGGGGTTCTACTGGAATTGTAATTTTTACTCCTCTTAAATCAGTCAGTTGCATATATGTTACAGATGAATTAGGGCTAGGAGACAAAGGACACTGAGAATCAACCAAGGTGAAAGAATTTTAACCTGAATTTAATTTTGACCTGTAACATGTTCAGTGGGGGATCCAGACCTTCAGGTAAAGGGGTGGGGGGAGACGGTCATCTAGGCCCTGATATAAGGGAGGGGGGCCTGGTCTCCCGTCAGGCCTCAGTTTGATTTAAAAAAAGGGGGGAGTGGAGGGGGCACGGGTCCTGGGTCCCCCGGACCCCTCCCCAGGATCCACCACCCATATACATGTACTCTCTTACATGTACATATTATTTACAAGTACATTTAGTGTGATATATTGCAAGTATGGGGAATGCATTGTAACAAGACCTTCTGTATGCTTTATGAGAATGACTGCTGCGTGAATACTGGCTAATTTAGCCTTTCTTGACTGGTTCATTATTCAACTGCCCTTAATTGCTTGCATGGGGCTGTTGCACTGATGTTATCATCTTGTACAGTGAAAAAATATATTACATGTACTTTCATCTTGCACATAATAAAATTTTTATCAGATTGTATTGGAGTTGATTGAGCTGCGTGAATTGGGAGCTGCAAGGTCATTGTTACGTCAAACAGATCCGATGATCATGTTGAAGCAGCAGCAACCTGATCGATATCTCCATCTAGAGAACATGCTGGCCCGTTCATACTTTGATCCCAGGGAGGCAAGTAAAATGAATTAATATGCTTTGGAAATGAAATTCATCTTACAATGTATCATTGAAGTAACACTGCAAGTACTTTAAAGTGATCATAGTTCTTCTCCGGGCATTAAACATCTAATGATGTAATTTTTCATTGACTTTTTGGAACATACATTTACGCTGTGCATGGACACTGTAGCTGTTTTTGATTTTGTGATCATAATTTAAACTTGTAGGCCTATCCAGAAGGTGGCAGTAAAGAGCGCAGAAGGGCAGCCATTGCACAAGGTGATTTTAAGTAACATTAACAATAATTTACGTGACTGTATGTAATATTAGAAACCTGAATAAATTATAGTGTGACAATGATATCATTGTGTTTTTTTCACAGTGCACATTTCTTTTTTATTTGCATAAGCTGGCTTCTACACTGTAGTACTTTTACTGTGGGAAAAATGTAACGTTACTTTAATAGGCTCTAGTTTTAGAAGGACTGAATTGATGTACAATGCAAGGGAGCATACATCTTTGTATAGTACAAAAAATATATAATTGTCTATCTTGTATGTGTTTGTTATATAATTGTCTATCTTGTAGACGAAAACCTTTCATGGAATATGCACATTGAAAAAATAGCCAAGAAAATCGCATCGGGCATTGCAGTAATTAAACGTTGTAGGCCTTTTGTTAATCGAACCACATTGGAGTCCATTTTCAATGCCTTAGTTCAACCGTACTTTAATTACTGCAGCGAGGTCTGGGGGCATTGTAACAAAAGTCTTTCGAATAAGCTCCAAAAGTTGCAAAACCGGGCTGCCCGTATTCTAACCTTCTCCAGTTATGACACAAGCGCTGATCCTCTTCTTGAGCAACTCAACTGGAAACGGTTGGATACTCAGCGACAAATACAAGTGGCCACCATGGTCTATAAATCTATACATGGTCTTGCGCCCGACTATCTTGGTTCTCTTTTCACTAAATATAATCCACCTTATAATTTAAGGAACTCTGAAAACAAACTAGCTGTTCCATTGCCCCGCACCAATTTCTTGAAAAATAGCTTTAGCTATAATGGTGCGGTTATCTGGAACAGCTTGTCCCCTGAATTGCGGCAAGCAAAATCACTTAAATCTTTTCAAAATGGTTGTCGTGATTTCTTTGACTGAATCGATAAAATGCACACGGCATCTATGTAAAGCAGAATTTCTTTATTTTCTCTATCTTTACTATTTAAATTTTTAGATCATGTTTATATAGATTAAAGTAGATTGTAATTTTTTATTATTATTATTTTATCTGATAGATTTACCATGTTTAAATAAAAATAAAGTTCAAGTTCAAGTTGTTTGATCTTTTTATCTCTGGTGTGTATTGTATGTAACCAAAATTCTTTTCCATGGCAATATTTTATATTAGTAACATTTTAGTGTAGTAAAGATGTGTTTTAAAAAGAAACCAACATGTGTGTGAAAGTACAGGTGTATTGTTAAAGATTGTGGTAAAACGTGAGCCAGCTGTTGATGTGTGTCTGGTAGTGGGGTCACCTTTTAAAGGCATTAGCAGAAAACCGTGTCCTGAGTGTACATGCTTTCACATTATCTGACAGCTCTCTCAGGAGAGGTCTCTGTGGTTCCTCCATCGCGTTTACTGGCCTTACTTAGTCAGGCACTCAAATGGCAGCAGTATCAAGGTCTCCTCCCTCCTGGAACAACCATTGATGTTTTCCGTGGTAAGGCGGCAGTTAAGGATGAAGAGGAAGAGAGATATCCTACACAACTTAACAGAACGATCAAAGTAAGTGTTGCACCTATTACTTCCTGACCTATTTTCCCAACAGAACATTGTCAGTAGTAATTAAGTACTACTATTTTTACTTTCCTGATTCCCAGCCTTATTCTTCTTAGAATTGATAAAGTGACCCTAAACAACTTTCCACCTTTTTAATATTTTGCATTTTTGCATCGACTTTTTGGACACAGCTACAAAAAATTCGTGAAATTTTTGTACAAGTTGTACTTTGTTATTCACTGTCAGCTGCACAATGTCAACAACAGCATGTTATTGGCTTAACCCTTTAAGCCTCAATATCCACATACAAATTCTCCAAACTGATCTCTATACATTTCCTTCATTGATGGGTTGAGAGAATTTGATAAAAGTGAAAGCATTGTCTCTTACGTGATCATTTTGTTGATTCTCATAACCTTATCTCTTGACATTATATGGATATTGTTAGGAGAAAATTGATGTTGGTCACTATTGGGACTTAAAGGGTTAATGCTGTCCTATCAGTCATCCTCAGTAAAAGGATACAGTGTATGGTGCCCAAGACTATTTTTTTAAAATTTACACAATTCTTTATTTTTCACAGTTTGGAGCCAAATCCCACCCAGAATGTGTCAAGTTTTCTCCTGATGGCCAGTACCTAGTCACAGGAAGTGTAGATGGTTTTATTGAAGTGTGGAATTTCACAACTGGGAAGATCAGAAAAGATCTTAAGTACCAAGCTCAAGATAATTTCATGATGATGGATGATTCTGTTCTATGTTTGGCATTTAGTAGAGACAGTGAAATGTTAGCTTCTGGAGGACAGGATGGAAAGTTAAAGGTACATGAGTCACAAAACACATGTTTGTTTACACATGACTTTGGTACAGAGTGTTTTAAATGTAGACAACACACCAGAAGTGCTTTAAATACAGGTACTTACTTTATGATAATTATATGTAGCATAGAGACGGAGAAAAGATATATTCCAGCAGTTACAGTGTAGGAAGAACAACTTAGAACACTAGATTGTGACTTTCATTTCACAGGCTTTCAGCTCTTTACTAGTCATGTGATGTTGTTTCTAGGTTGAAATGAAATTTACCCTCTCAGTTGTTGCAAGTATTGTTTGTACCACTGTTGGACCCAAAAAGGATAATAAAGAACTTTTTTGAACAAGGCAATTTTAACTTTTTGGAGTTAAAAAAGGGATTTTTGAGATAGGTTGTGAAATTGCAAGACTCCAAGACAAAGTTGTGAGAGTTTGCAAGTCTTTATGGCTTTGATGCAGTGTTCATGGAGAAATTAAGATAACATTTCTAAAATTTTTCCTATTGTAGTGCGGTATTTTGTCTGTGTTTATAAATTGATAGTAGGGCATCCCTTTGAGGATATCAAGCCTTTACATGACGTACATGTTACTGTATGCAAAATGCTCTATGATGTCACTTATCAAGTGCGCATATTACAATCAGGTGCAGCAAAGCAAGTTGGGAAATTATTTTTGATGCATTCACTTATAAACAAAATACATGTACAATCAAGATGTATGTCCTGACTTGGTCTCTTTTTAACCAAATCATGGTTTCAAGCAGGTGTGAGCACATCCCAAAACTGCAGTCACTACCGTTTACATGATGTGTAAAATTACGTTGTCACAGGTATGGAAGTTACAAACTGGACAGTGTTTGAGACGGTTCGAGAAAGCCCATGCAAAAGGTGTAACATGTGTAACATTCTCCCGTGATGCCAGCCAACTTTTGAGTGGCTCCTTTGATATGACAATAAGGTAGTTTGTGGCACTTTGTTTTCTTCATTTTACTCAAGACCAACAATAAAAAATAGTATGTGAGTTGTCTGTAACGTGAGTCATCTGCAATAATTATCATGTCAAAATAAGAACTGACCTCTTTTAAATTACTTGTATCTACGTATTGAGTGAGTTAATTATTATAATAAAATAATATCCAGTTGAACTTCTCTAAGTTTTCCACATTGAGTCCTGAGAGATGGGCAAATGTAGTGTTGTAGAGAAAGAAGCCATTAATTTGTTGAGGTTCAACAGTATAAAATTGTATAGTCTGATTAATGTGCATGTACTGTCAGTTTTCTAATTTTTGGGGAACATTCATGTTCATGTGCTGTTATTCTGCAAACTTCAGGTTTGATTCTTACATGATCTTTTTCTTGTTCCAGAATGCATGGCCTTAAGTCTGGGAAGACACTAAAGGAATTTCGAGGACATACATCTTTTGTAAATGATGCTATTTTTACAATGGATGCTCATAACATCATCAGTGCTAGTAGTGATGGAACAGTTAAGGTACATGATGTACAAAAATATTACTCAATGATTTTTTTACATTGTAAAACCAAAATCAACATTACTAACCTGAGATCAGGCTCAATTTTCGTTTTGCTTTTTAATAACATTACGGCGAGCAAGGCGAAACTCAGGTTAACATTACATGTGTATTTACACAATCTGTAAAATACCTAAATATTTTGCTTATTTTCAATGCACACAAAACCAAGCAAATTTTGGCTTGGGGCGATTTTGGAGCAAGAAAACATACCATTTAAAATTTCCCCAATGATTTCCACTTTTTGGCCAACTGAAATCACGTAATGCCAAAAATGTCCACTTTCCTGGCAGTTTCTTGTCATCCTACATGTATAATGTCTTACATACATGTTCAAAACAATATGTTTCTTTAGACAATCAGTGAAACCTGCTTAATGATTTCAGATTTTGCATGTGCTACACATTTTCTCACTGGAATCAAAGTTATGGTTATATTGCTAAGGGAAAGTTTTTCTGAGGGGCACGCGGAAGTATGACTGGTTTACAAAATTATTGTTTGTTAATTTTTGTCTTATTTTCAGCTTTGGAATATCAAAACAACTGAATGTCTTCACACTTTCAAGCCATCAGTAGGTAGTGTGGCGACAGACATCACAGTCAACTCTGTACATGTTATGCCAAGAAACCCAGAACAGTTTGTGGTGTGTAACAGAACAAGCACCGTACTTGTCATGAACATGCAGGGACAGGTTAGATTTATTTATAAGTTGACACTTTTTTGGCAAAGACAGCATAGGCCTCTAGTCTTAAGTCTGCTAACAAGCTCTCCATTTCTCAGGTGTGACTTCTTGTGACTCCCCTAAACGGAGAGCCAGCTGCTGGCAGGTCATCTAGTCTCTCTCTGCCCACACCTAGGGTACATGAATGTGCAGAAAGATACCTGACATATCAGACTACTGTGTAGTAGAGCAAATGAAACATGCCTGGAACTATAGTTATTAAAGTGGAATGGTTATGAAACCCTTTAGACTCTTTGTTTGTTTTGGTTGCTTTTTTGATCTGACTGTGCACAACGTTCAATAGCATTCCTATCATTTTGAACTTAATACTGACCAATAGAAACATCATGTTAATTTATTCCGTTACAATCTGTGAAGGATTGCTCATGGTCAGGGAGCTTCCAACATAAACTACAGCACTGTTGTTTTCTCTTTTATGTTTGCTGGCTTTCATAACCAGTCTCCTTGACTAACTATGCTGGAACACTGTGACACAATGCATATAGCCTGCGAACAGCAGATGTATTTGCGGTTGTCGCTTCTCTTCCTCGAAGGGAGAGAAGCGATGTCCGGAAATATGTCTGCTGTTCGCAGGCTTCAATGGATAGGGCCTGGCTGCCATTAGCTAGTCTCCTGTACTTTTCAGCTTGTACATGTATATAAAAATAAAATTTTGTTTTTTCAAGTGAAAAGTGCCTAGTGATTCTGTCAAGATTGATTTGATAAAGAGTTTGGCTGGGCTGCTGGGACTTAAGATGCTAGGTTAAGGAGGTGATCTTTGAATGCCAAGGAATAAATAATCATACTGAGTCATCATTGTCAAAAAAATAACTTTAATAAAAAATAGGGGACATGTTTTGATGTTGGTCATTTTGTTGTTTAGATTGTGCGAAGCTTCACAAGTGGTAAGAGAGATGGTGGTGACTTTGTATGCTCCACCCTCTCTCCCAGAGGAGAATGGATCTACTGTGTAGGGGAGGACATGGTCATGTATTGTTTTAGTACCATGACAGGAAAACTAGAACAATCCTTACAGGTATACACTATTTATTTTCTTAAGCTGATCCTGAGTGAGGCATCCAGCAACCAGCAAATAGCCTGACTTTTTGAAAAAAAAAAACTCATACATTTAGTGTCATCTTTGTCTGTCCACTTTGATCACCTGTAACATCAAGTGAACTCAGCTGTAACAGGTGTGACAGGTTAAGGCCCTTAATGTCAGCGATGTTGTAGAAGCCCTAACTTCAAGCTACATGTGCATGTGATCCAACCATGGCCCCTTTTTTATATGAAAAGTGTATCCATGGCTCCTACAGATTTTAAATTGGGCAAGGGTTGTGAGACGGGACCTACAGTTTATCTTCCTTATCCAAGAACAGCTTTTTCAGTTTTTTTATGTGCCCAAGTATTGGCCAAGGTTTGCGCAGCAGACTAGCACTCATCCAGTTGAGCACGGTAATGAGTGTGACAAAAAGCCCTACTTTTAGCTGGTTTCAAAATGGCATCAGACTTGTGAAAATTATTGTTGTCTTTCCCCTTTTCCTAACAAATCAAATGTTTATGGTTTATGTTCTGCAAGTTCTTATAACTTTTTTTGTATTTTTCCTGAAATTTACATTAGGTTCATGACAAGGATGTGATTGGTGTTGTACATCACCCACATAATAATCTTATATCAACATACAGTGAAGACGGACAGCTTAAATTGTGGCAGCCATAGTGATCCATGATAAAGAATAACACCATGGATGAAGAAAGAGCATCTCCAAGGAGGCTTCCTGAGGCTCTCTTTAGAGCATTTTTCTGCATTTTTTCTGTAGAAGCTAGGTTACAAGAAAGGCCATTGGGACTGATTATTTGATCTTGTACAATGTACAAAATGTAGTAGAGAGGACATTGATGCATTACCATTGTTTAAGGAGATTTCGAACTTTTCTAAGTCTCTGTAAATAAATAAATTTTTTTAACTAGGAACTTGATTTTAGTTCCTGTTTTGAGCTGGCTTTTTTCTACCATCTACCTTTTCTGTTTGGAGGTATTTCTATTATGATTAATATTGTGAAAAGCATGTTACTCGAGACACATAATTGAAGGAGGGGATCTGGCTTCGCTTATGGTTCTTGCTCACCACTGAATCACAAGAAAGTAATACCTGTTTTAGAGAATAGTGTTTTGGGCAAATAATACTTTTTGTCCTGAAAAATTGTTACTTTTTTCATTCTTTTATGTGATATGCACCTGCTTTGCCCAGGGTTTTTCTAATGGCAGGTGCTTTTAGTTCTGTTGATTAAAAATAAAATTGATGTGGAGTTTGAAGCCTGGAAAAACGGAAGAAAGCGTAATTATTTTTGGCTGCATTTCAAATCAAGGTTCGTACAGATTTTTGATAAAAAATTCAAGACTTTTTCCAGACTCAAGTTCATCAAATAGATGATCAATAGAGACCTTAAAAAAATGCAGGAACAAAGCTTTTTCCATGAGGTGCAGGCGAGATTTGATAAGATTTGACCAACAAGAAAAAGATTTCACTTGTGAGGCACTTCTCTTTCAAAAAAAAAAAAGAAAGAATTTTTACCCTTTATTCAAACCTCTATTTTCCAGACTTTTTCCAGGTCTGGAAAATTGCTGGGCAAATTCCTAGACTTTTTCAAGAATTTAAGACTCTGTACAAACCCTGAAGAATAGACAAAAAAAGCAAACTTTATGAGCTAGTGCATACAACCATTGAAAACAGCAAGTAATGGTAAACTACTGTAGTTTATTGTTTTAAAAATGTTGCTTTTAATACTTCCTATAACTTTGTTCCTTAGTTAACACACCTCCTTCTCTTTGGTTAGGAATTTCCCATGACCTGCTCTGTTGGGGGGAAGGAGATGAAGGTGGGGGGGGGGGGGGGGGGGGTATTGATGTTTGTAAGTGTGATTCTAGCTCTGTTAGAAATACAAATAAATGAACGTTCATACTAGAACTACGTATGTTACATGTAATTGGCCACCGGGGGCTCACTGGCTTTTGCGAGATAGATAGTAGGTAGACTAGTTCTTTGTTTCAGTGAATGGCACACTTGAATACCAAGAATTGTCTATATGATACACGATATGTCTGCCTGGCAGAACAGTAGTTAAGTGATAACAACCCGGTGTCAAGACACGAAAATTTCTTACAATGTCTATAAATTAATGACACATTTAAGGGAAACATTTTACACACAATTACTTGATTTGCTTTACTCTGGCTAAAAGGCTCCATAAAACAGATCAAATTGTACAGTGTTTAAGTGCAGGATTTTAAGGCTCGACATTGACTCAATTTATAGCTGTTAAAAATCTAAATTGACTTTGTGATGTGGCGCAGCCAAGAAATCATTTATCTGCCTCCTTGTTTTGTTACTATTGCTTTACTTTTACCATTTTAAGCCTTTCTTCCTTGTCGTGAAAAAAAAAAAAAAAAAAAAATAGGAGTCACTGACAGCTACATTGTATGATAACGCCCCCTTAAAGAACAAATTAATTTAAAACTATTGCAAAACTTACCAATTATTGCTACACACCTAAACATTTTATTTCCTTTTCACCTATTTACTGCTAAATATACTAACCAAAATCCTACACTATAAGTATTATTCTTTATATTAAGAGAAGGATAGTAACAAATGTTTTTGAATATAGAAAACACATTAGACTGACTGGAAAGAAAGTGTCAAAACTTGCTGGGTGTTTACAGGGTTTGTACAGATTTTCGATACAAAATTCAAGACTTTTTCCACACCTTTTTCCAAAACAAGAATTTCTCAAGGTTATCAAATAGGTCATCAATATAGCCCTTAAAAAAAGCAGAACAAAGCTTTTTTCATGATGCACTGCAAACGTGCAAGGTCAAGATTGAATAAGATTTGACCAAAACAATAAACAATTTACTTATAAAGCAATAAAATATTGTTGTAGCTTTGAAAAAACACTCTATTATCCAGACTTTTTCAAGAATTCAAGACTCTGTACAACCCCTGTGTTAAGAGAAATAGTTTTCAAAACAAGCTTAACCTATGCTAACATTGTAGGAAATGCTTCAGCTACATGTACAAAATAATACATTGTAACTTCTACAATGAACAATAATCAGGACAACTACTCTAGCTGTCTTATTTATGGCCAAAAGAAAACTGTCTGGGCTCTGTTAATTAAAAGCAGCCATGAGTGCAAAGCGGATGATCATAGAGACAACGATGATAGTAATTCCAATGCCAATCGTCATGTTAGCCAATCGTCTGGTTTCCAGACTCAATTGACCGGCTGTGACCATGTCTCCACGGTTAATGGCATGTCGAGTCTACAAAAAAAGCAAAAAATCAATGCCGTTTGCTTCATTATCAAGCTACACTTCTTGCTGGTGACTAAATAAAAGATTTCAGCTGCGAGATAGCAAAAAGTGGTCGCCAATTTTTTTTTCTTTTATGACATGCAAAAATGAACATTTTAGACTTTTATTATAAATTTTTTATCCTCATTCAAAAGCATATAATCTCATTTAAATGTAAAGTAGGTTTTATTTCAATGAATTATACCCATTTGGAGAGAAATAGGACCTCTTTTACCCACTCTGTTTCTAAAATACCCCAGCCCCTTATTCATCACCTTAGAAATTTTGCAAAGTTTGCACAACACTCAGGAAATGCCATATTCAATAGCAAATTAATGTCAAGCAAAGTACTTACATATTATAGGTAATGCAGCCTGAGGTAACTCAGTGTTCTCCCTAAATTTTACCTCGGCAGATAAGAGACCATTCCTGACCAGTAAGACAAAAACTATATGCAAGAGGCTCGCTTTCCTGGAAAGGAAGTGGGGTGAGGGACAAGGCCCCGACCTCACTGAGAAATTTGTAGGAGCTAAGTTAACTTTCTGAAACATCGATATCATTCTGTTATTTTAAGACCTATTTTGAGGTAATCCACTGTTGTAAGTTATCCACCTTCTGATCTGAGGTTAAAAATTTGCAACAAATTTGAAAATTATTTACTTTTTAAAGAGCCACTGGGCTTAAAGATTTTTATTAAATGAAGTCGGCAGTATACCTTTTTCCCTTCAAACTGATAGTTTAAATCTTTAGATAACAATTCTAAATGTGTAGTTCCCATAATTTTATCCCGTCTTAAATGTTCTCTTTCCATAATGCATGGTCCATATAAGAAAGAAGATCATATGAGTTTTTTTTTTTTAAAACAACTTGTACAATTTTAGTGAAACCCTTAAGCGGTTGCAGGTGGTAATAACTAGTTCCTGCAAGCGGTAAATTTTACAAGTTACTGCCTGATAAGGAGAACACTGTTAACTGCCGTACAGCAGCCACAAAAACTGCTATATGGGAACTAAAGTGTACAATGTGTATGTATGTGTATGTATACATTTCTGGTATTCCAAGCCAGACCAAGCCAATCCACCAGCATTTAGTTCTAGTACTAATTAATACACTAATTAAGTCATATAATTGACATTCATGTCACTGACTGTACTTGATCCAGACTATACAATAGCAATGGTAGTCTGCAGTCAACTTGTTGCATTGTTATTAATTCACATGAGAATTTCTGAATCAATATTTGTTACCTCATTAGATTTCATAATGGCACAAATTCCTGTTGGCCAGAAACAAAACAAACAGGCAAACCAAGACAGGCCACAATAGTCCGGTGGTGCTATCTGTGGAGCCAAGATAACACTGGGTCCTCCAGACTGTGTGTGCAGAAAGAAAGGAGTAAATGATTAATCACTAATATTGATTTGTGTCAAATATTGAATGTATTATATGTATTTGCCCTGTATTAGCCTGATTTGCATCATAGCCAAGATGTATAATCGCCTGATTTTAAACTGAATCAGGTGTGTAATTGACATCCGACTCAGAGTGAACCAGAACGGTTTCCAGCCCAAAAGATCTACAGTGGCCCAAATATTAACACTCAGAAGAATAATCGAGGGAGTTAAAGCAAATAACATTGAAGCTGTCATGACTTTTATTGACTTCAAGAAGGCATTCGACTCAATTCATCGGGGTAAAATGATGCGTATTCTTAAAGCCTATGGGATCCCACCTAACCTGTTGCAAGCTATAGAGATGATGTATACGAATACAAAGGCCAAAGTGGTTTCTCCAGATGGAGAAACAGAGATGTTCGACATCACAACCGGTGTACTTCAGGGTGACACATTAGCTCCTTTCCTGTTTATAATCGTGCTTGACTATGCCATGAGTAAAGCTATGGCTGGGAAAGAAGAAGAGTTGGGATTTACCATCACCCCTCAAAGATCAAGAAGACACCCTAAAGTAGTTCTTACTGACTTAGACTTCGCAGACAACATAGCACTACTGTCGGATGAAATAGCTCAAGCTCAGGAATTACTGCTAACAGTTGAAAAAGAGTGCAAGAAAGTTGGCCTGGTACTGAATGCTAAGAAAACAAAATCAGTTGCTTATAACATTGATGATCGAACACCATTACATACATTTGATGGTACTTATCTGGAATGGAAGGATGACTTCAAATATTTAGGGTCATGGGTTGATAACTCAGAAAAAGACATAAGGAAAGCGCAGGCTTGGAGAGCTTTGAATGGTATGACGAAAATATGGAAGTCCAATATGAGTAAAGATTTGAAAATCAGATTCTTCATAGCCACCATCGAATCAATCTTACTTTATGGGTGCGAGAGCTGGGCTCTGTCAAAAGCACAAGAAAAGTCGTTGGATGGAACATACACTAGGATGCTGCGAAAAGCTTTAAACATCCACTGGAGCAGCCACATACCAAACCAACAACTGTACGGAGATCTACCAGCAGTCAGCAACAAAATCGCTTCTCGTAGGCTACAACTTGCGGGACACTGTTATCGCCATCCAGAGCTAAGTACCCAGAAATTAGTCCTATGGGAGCCCACACATGGCCATCGCGGGAGAGGAAGACCGAATACTACCTATATTGACACTCTTAAGAGGGATACTGGTGCATTTGAAGCAAGTGAGATTGCTGCACTGATGGCTGATAAGAGGCTGTGGAAAGATCTAGTGGTTGCCCGCCTTCGGGCGTCCAAGTAGTAGTAGTAGTAGCCCTGAAAAACCACATACAACATAAACATATACAGTAACGTAAAAGTAGTGACGAAAAACAAAAATGACATCAACTTAAGGATCCATTACACCTTTACCTTCTCACCAAAATTATCTGAATTAAAATCCCTGCACCATTTAATAGTGTATGCTGAACCAAAATACCTCTTGCTATCTAATTTGGTACACGCCTTTTGGGTTCACAAAATCAATAATTAAAGAATTAAAGTACAATTGAAATCACTAAAATACACTTTACATGTATACGAACTAGTCTTAATGAGAGTGCAGCTTTACTTCTTACCACAACAGTTACAGAGGAATGTTGAGTTGTCATTGGGGGTGCTTGATACCCAGGCTGATAACCCGGCTGGTAACCTGGCTGAGCTGGATAAGCAGGTTGTCCAGGATATGGCTGGTAGCCTTGCTGATACGGATTGGGCATGGGTGTCCCAGGGTAACCAGGCTGAGGTGGGTATGCTGCTTTTCCCTGTGGTGCTCCTCCCACTGGAGCCTCAGTAACTGGGGGTGGTGGCTGTTGCCATCCATATCCCTGACCAGGAGGTGGGTACTGGGGCTGAGAAGCTTGATCCCCAGGACCAGGGTAGGGTGGAGGTGCATACGGTGGAGGCTTGGCATCTTTATGTAAGAGAGCAATTATCAGAAACAATTGAATGTTTACAAAATAATTTACTGCACTTTTCAAAAACATAGGAATTCTGAAGTATGAGTTCAAAAGGTCATGGGCCATGATTTGAGGTTGGTGGATTTTGATCCTTTTCGTGTTACTGTGCTTCAAAGTTCAGGGTAGCCGGGTAGGGGTATCCCCTACCAACAGGAGAAGTAAGGCGACTCCTTCCCTCCGCTAGCCTATGGCTCACCTGTGGGCAGGGTGTAGTACCGGGTCAGCCCCTCGATCATGGTTACGTGAAGTCATGGGAGTGGGTGATGGATGTTGTTCAGGAGGCACCTGATGTCATAATCCACAGTGTTGGCTCCCATAACTGGCACCAGGCATAAGTTCCTTTTACTTTGGACACTGGCTGGGGCTACCTATCTTGTAAAGATACCTCCCAGGAAAGAAAGACTCAAGAGCCTACTCTCCGAAACAACCAGTCCCAACAATCTGAGACTGATAACAGCGGAAACAAAAGTTGTTTCCACTGTGTAGTCGAAGATGCGACATCCATCAGGATAAGCCATAGATGATGATGCTTCAAAATTTGTTGCTTGTGATTATAGTAATTGCTTGACAGCAGTGAAAAACAAAATGCATGCATGTAAGCTGAGTTTTGTATTTCAGAAAGACTTTGGCATGTTATCGAAAAGCGCAGTAAAAAAGTTTCTTGTCATTTTCTAAACAAATATGAGCAATTTGAAAGGAGAATCTAACACAAGCCGGTACTTTAGCAGTACCCGCTGGCCCCCGATGCCTAACTTTTATTCCCAGATGACTAGAAAATCTTAGTGTTTTCAAACAAATGCTGGGCATTCTGGGTTTGTGCTGGACTCCATTCAGTTTTTTTAGTGCACAGCCTTGTAGCTTTTTTTCAGAAATCACTTCTAGAGCACTTTTTCCATTCAACCCAACAACAGCAACTCATTTACATTTCTTTAGTGCCACTAGACTGACTGTAAAACCACACCTACATGTATTACACCTTTTCCCATGCATGCATAGACTTACAGTCCTGTATTTGCATTGCACACACTGTCATTAATTCTTGTACATTTGAGCCTTTGCATGGATATTTCTGACAAATTCAAAATTGCAACGATCACTATTGATGAAGCGATGATCTAACAGATTAAAGCAACGATGGCAATGCCATTTCAATCAAGTTTGACAACATTAGTTGTGCAATGACAGCAAAGAAATCTGCCAAAAAGTGTGCTACAAATTGATAGTTTTTGTTTTGCTCAAACCTGCTGCTTTTTTTAATTTGCTTATTTTGGTCGTTGTGGTTGGCTACGCTTGCGAGTAGTGCTACCACACAACACAATTCTTGATTCAACAATTTTGCCTGAAAAACTGATGATTTGATGGAAAATGGGTGACGAAATCAACTTCCAGTGAGATCAATGAAAATTAATGTTATCATTCTTAGAGACAAATAGAAGAACAAGAAGAACCACTAAACTATACATATGATCCGCACTGTATGTTTTCCACCATGAACAAAAGGGATACAATTCAATGCATTAAGAGTGTGTTGGTAGGCCTAATGCTAAACTGATAACCTAATCTTTAAACTATTGGATCATATTAACAGACACACATACCATTAAACTGTGGGTTTTCTGCCATGTTTTAAGTTCTTGGAGGTGAAAGAAAATGAAAGAGCCTGTAAAAAACAGTAAAGTACAATGTAAATGAAGAAATTATACCAAATACAAATACAATGCCCCATTAGGATCATAAACATCATCGTACAAATTAACCATAGCAATGTGGACTACAGAAATTGCTACAGTGGAACCCCGCCATACGACCACCCTGTTAATACGACCACTTTTCTTTGGCCCGAACAAAAGCCCAATCATTTTCTTATCTGAAAACCCCGTTAATCCGACCACCCCGTTATTACGACCAACGACCACTTTTGGGAGTCCTGAGTCGTTACTTTCTTTATAAAATTACCCTGTTAATACGACCAGTCAAAATGCTTGGTGGGGCTGCTGAATGAAAACAGACACAATCTGACAAACAATAACGCATTACTAATATTTTATCCAATGTTTTCAGGGAAAGGTGTTAGTGGTTAGCATGACATCCGGTAAATTGCTGTGTGCAGTAAAAAGGATGCTTGAATAAATAATACAAAAGATCTGAAAGACCTCACTTTGCAGCATTTCGAGGCTCTCAAAGTTATTTTGCCTTCTTGTTTCTGCTGCCTTCCACTGTGGCTTTTCTTTTCAAGTCCATTTCCTGTTCTTTTCTCCCAGAACTTTGAACTTTGTAATAATTGTCAAAGTGTTGTACGCTACAATATAGAAAACCGCTCTTCAAGACAAATCACAAGCCATTTCCTTTCATAACAAGGAACTGAAAGAAGTCGGTGTTTTTTCTCATTACTCGGTTTCATTTACTGTTACATTGTTCAGTTGCATTGAATTGCGGTTGTAAGGTTGTTAATTAAATGCAAAAAGGTTGATTTATAACGGATTAAAGGTTTACATGCAGTAGAATGTAGTTTAAAAGCATTTTGCACCATAATTTGACCCTACCCCGTTAATACGACCAAATTTCCATGGCCCGAAGGTGGTCGTATTAACGGAGTTCCACTGTATTAGCAATAACTGTATTTCTATAGTTCTATTAAAGCAGATTTTCGAATAAAATACAGCAGATGAACCACAGAAAAGCTGTAACTTGGCTGTATAATAAAATAATTGGTAATATGATTTAATATTGAATCTGGAAGATATTGAATTCCAAAGAAACATGAAAAAGTAAGCTATGTCAAACAGTACTGTTCCTCTAATGTGGGACCAGATGTTAAACTTCTCATGGGATGAGCCATACTGCCATGGGTTGACCTTAATTGAGCTAAGATCAACTGCTGGGTCATACATCAAACTTAACTACATTCTAAATCTAAATCTAAATTGATAACCGTATCAATCTCCTATCCAGGATATATAAGATACAGAAGTATGATTAGTGGTCTAAGTTATATAGATAGGCCATTTTTAAAAGACTGGGTTGAGGTTGCACAGCACGAAGTTAGTGGTAAAGAGTTCCATTCAGGAATTGTGCATGGTAAAAACGAAGATCAGTAACAGTTGGAATTGGATTGAAATCAAAGATATGACAGATCCGAAGAATGATGTGTTGGGCAACTACTTGGCAGGAGGGGTGATGTGGAGATACAGTCGACAAGACCGTGGACAATCTTGTACATAAGCGTCAGGCATCCTATCACCCTATGCTCCTCAACAACTGCCAACCGATGTTACCAATCATATTCATCACGCCTGGCTCTCTACTTTAGTTTCACTAACAAAGGAAGCTGCTTGTTGTTGTACCTTCTCAAGTGATAAGATGTCACCCTACTCGTAAGGATCCCAAATTGGGCTACAGTATTCAAGCAGCGGTCTTACCAGGGTCTTATAGGAAGGGGTGAACATGATTTCAGGTTGTGGCACAGTAAGCCAAAAGTCTTATTCGCTGTGCTGGTGATTGAATTGATATGGTGACTCCAGTCTAAATCGTTAGACAAATCAACTCCTAAATATTTCTGTTTGGTTGACATCTCTAGGGGTGTGTCTTGTAAGTAGTAACAAGTTCCTATAGATTGTTTTTTGTGAGACATACAAAGAACATATCAAATTCCATCTGCCAATTGCTCTCTCCGTCACATATAAGTGACAGATCTTCTTGTAGCTTAAGGCTGTTGCTTGGGGAATTGACAAGACAGTCCTCTGATTACAACCGGTTCAGAGTACTGCATGCGGTTGACAGTTTGAACGTTAAACACGAATTACAATCGAAAAAATAAAGCAATTCTGTCAGCTGTTCTGTATCATGTGGACATTTCCCAACAATTATGTTTCTTGGTTTGCCACTTGAAAATCGCGTTTTACTTTTTGCATGCCCCTCCAAAAATACCGTAAAATTCCGAAAATAAGCCCCGGGCCTTATATTTTTCAAAGGCCCTTTTTGAGGGGCTTATTTTTGGAGGTGCTTATATTCGGAGGGGCTTATCTACGGAAGGAAATTTGCGTTTCAAAATCGATTGGGCTAGCCATATAGTTGGAAGTAAATTTACCGTTTTTGCTTTGTTTTACTTTGTATTTGAGGGCAATTTTCCAAGTACAAGCCCCCGGGGGCTTATATTTGGAGGGGTGATTTAACGGAGGGATTTTTGCGTTACCGGTTTGGGGGGCTTATATTTGGAGGGGCTTATACTAGGGGCTTATTTTCGGAATTTTACCGTATGCCCCTCAAAAGGGGCCTTCGAAAAATATAAGCCACGGTGCTTATTTTCAGAAATTTCACGGTAACCTACAATAAAATACAAAAGGAGAAGTATCAACACCAAAATACTAATAATTAGGATTACTACTAATAATTAAAACTGTTCGCCATAATAAAAGTGTTTTTAAACATATTTGTTATACAAATCGGTAGTTTGAAGTATAACTGTCTACGGGTGCAATAAGTGGACCCGTTGCGTGGCGGCAGCAGATCATGGAGCTTGTGGCTTTAGTCCCTTACAATTTGGTCAAATAGAGCATTACTCAACCCGGTTTAATTTAATTAACTATTTCATCATAACGTAAATTTAAGACAAAGATATTGTAAATAAAGGGGCTTTTAGCACCTTAAACCGCACATATCAGTTTTTACGATTTAACAACAACAAGCTACCAACACGGAAGCAAAGTATGCCGCGAAGTTCAGTTTCAGGTGATTGATTCTCAACACCCTTTTGACTGCAACTGATCGAAAGACCGCATAATTGAAGTCAAAACTCTAGTACAACTTGGAACAGAAGTATGATAATGCTGTTTCATTTGGACAGATCGCGGCTATGTCCAACGAATGACACAATTTATCCATTTATATCTCCTACGAACGATGGAAGAATGAAAGACAAACTGAAAGGACAGGAGGATGAAAGAAATCGACATTTCAAAGCAATATCGAAGATGTTTATGAATTATATTCACCAATTACATAATATTCATAAAGCTGCTAACGCTGGACGGTCAGCGACACTGTGAGATCCAACGCACAATAAGAACAAAGCAGCTTATTGTGAAATTCGCTGGAAATTCAAGACGGAAATCGCCGGAGAACGTAGTAATAAATGCTTAAACGTACCGTTTTAAATACAGTCAAAAGGCATCTCTGACAAAAACATACCTTAAAGCCGCTCAAGTTTAAGCTTACTTTCGCCCAAGTCTAGAAGAACCAAAGCCAAACAAACGTTCCACTTAGCTTCGTGTCTTCGTTTTGCCGAAACGAGATATGACATCTGCGTTTTGACGTCATAGTCAGGTTGTTGTTGCCAGGGTGCTGGAAGGTAGGTCCATAGTGCGTACATGAAATTCCGGCTTGATCAGGAAGGAGCACTATATTTCAAGCCAGGAGTAGTTACGGGTGGAACAATGTAAGAAGATGATAAGGCATCGGCATTTTTGAAATATATGGAAATAATGGCAGCTTTCCTTTCTTCTCCTTTTTTACCTATGTTTTTATGTTATCCGAGTAGCTGCACTAACCCTGGCCTCCGACGCAGACGTTCTTAGGAGTTCGTCATGCGTTCCTGCTCGTGGGGCAGGAACGCGTGACGAACCCCTAAGAACGTCTGCGTGGGAGGCTACACTAACCCCGCAATTCCATGATCACGGCTCTGACCGTGAAGGGCGAGCGCTCAAAATGTGTGTTTTTACAGTGGACAATTAATTTGAACACCTCACTGAATAAAACCATTTTTTTTTCTTTTTTTCCCCACTCCCTACCGACTTAGCACCACAGTTGTATGATATAAGATTATTATGTGGGTGAACACCAATCACATCCTTGTCGTAAACCTAATATAAATTGTGGAAAAAAAAAAACACAAAAAAAGCTATAAAAACTTGTAGAACATAAACATTTGATTTGTAAGGAAAAGGGAGAAGATTAATCGGTTAGTTTGTGCAGGAGTCGATACTAATAATCTGCGACCTGGCTAGTGCAAACAGTTGACTCATTTGAGGAATTCCGGCTTCAATTCTTCAAGAAAAACCGAGAAAACTACTTTTAATTTTCTGTATTTTATTTGAATTACCTCTTTTGTGCAATTATTTACTTTATTGCCCACTATTTTTCCCCTTTTTAGTCACCTTAATTTTGCTGTTTAAGAGAATTATTGATTTAAGCTCCCATCAATCGCTTATAAATCTTTTAACTTCTGTTTGTTTATACACCTGTGTAAAGAAAATGAAAATAATATTGTCTCTTCAATCTCTCAGTTCTTTCCTCCGGCATAAGAAAAGTGCAATAAACTTGACTTGTCTAGACTTCCCTGGCAACTGCTTCCCTGCTCCACAAATTCCGAAGACTCTATACTAGAGACAGAAAAGAAAGTGTTCTTGTAAAGTCAACTTACTAGTTTATTTGTTTAAATAGTAAAGGTGACAAGTAACCGACCTTATTTTTCAGTTTATCCTCACTATCTAGAGGCTTACATTGTGGCACATGTTTCACAGTATTTTAACATGCGGCCAAGAGAGTCTTATGTTTTAATTTAGTGCCGAAGTAAAAATCACTTGTTTGTGTCTCGAAGTTTTTCTCTCTGACATGATGGGTCTAGTAGGGCCACTATACAGAAAATAGCACATGTAGCGACTTATCACCATTTTTTTTTCATAAATGATATTTTGTTATCTCCCATATACTTAGCAGAGTATCCATTTTTCGCGAGAGCCAAAGTAACCTAAACGTGCCCGAAGACAATCTCCTCATGGAAAACGCTCACGGCTGGTTCTTGACTTACGCTGATGTCTTAAAAACAAGCTGGCAGAAAATTAAAAAGCTGACCTTATTAAGAATGTTCCCGCACTTTCAAAAGGAAGGAAGTGGAAGCCTTTGTAGAACTCTTTGTCAACTTGCTGATGAACGAATAAGAATAAAAGTCGGTATAGATTCACAATGCATGCCGGAACTCGGATAAAACATGATAGTTCCTTTTCACCTGCACTGACCGGTTTTTGTCTTGTCAATAACTTTTTGATAATGTCTTCCTTTGAAACACGGCATTACATGTTAAAATTGCCTTGCATTATTAATTACTGATTCAGTGATGGGATCCTGGCCCATTTAGCTCTACCATTAACGCGAGAACTTCTTCCTTTCATAGGCTATATATTTTATTAAGGCTTTTATACTGGGTGGCAGCTCAGTTATAGGTCAACACTGAGACCGGATAAAATTACTATCCTTTCGAAACCAGTCAAGAACTGATCGACCCTTCAGCACTTGGGGCTCTCACCGTGATCCGTATCCATCTGAATAACGTTCAGAACGTTACAATATCGTTGGCTAGGAGGGATGAGTATAAGAACCTAGTATATTTGGAAGTAATTCCGATAAGGCCTTCCTTGAAGCTCTCGTGGTAGCTCTCTCATGATAGTACATCCACTGAAACTATAACCATGGTACTGGTCATGGTATGATACCGAGAAGGAGAACGCCGTTCAACAAGGATTAAAAAGCCCTTAACCTTAATTCATTGTACAATAAAAATAATATGTTCGTACAACAGCCTAGTACATATGTAAGAGTGAAAATTTTAGAGGGCGAAGCTGGGGAACGTTAATTCAGACAACGATTATCTCTAACTCATGTATGAACCAAGCTACATACATAAAGTAGTACACCCCATACATATAAATATATATACGTTTTATGGAGTCTTCCTTTACAGAGCTTTTCAGCCACAATTAGCTGACTACACGGCGGGAATACTGCCATAAAATATTTTAAAAAAGATAAAATGAAGAAAATTCTAAAAACTAAAAGTTAGCCTAATGTATTCAATAATATACTTTTAAATAATAAATAACATGAGGAAAATCGTAAAATCTCATGCAATCTATTCATTAAATATACAACTGAATAATCTTTTCTTTTCTCTGTGAACTGAACATTAAGGTCCTTTGGTAGGTGATTGCAACATTTTAAGCCCCGCCAAAGTAAAAACCTCGTTGTTCCACCGACTGAATCTGCCTGTAGCGTGGAAGACACAAGTCTTGGTTGTAAATTAATAACCTGGTGCTGGCCACTTGAACATTTTAAAGCTAAAACTAAATCATTAATTAAAATCTTCTCTGAAATATTCAGCCATCTTAGAGATCTATGATCCTCAAGAATATGGTCAAATTTCTTTGACTCTCAGTATCAATTCTGCCAGCGAAATTCTGTACAAATTTAAACTGGCGTTTTTAATATATGTTTTGATTTGACTGTGTTTACCCATTCAGAGGAACAACTGGTAAAATAGCTTACTAAGACAAAGCTATTTGTAAGTATTAGGAGCCAGTGAGTGTCTATGTAAGAGGCACTTAGTTCTGTTTACCTTCGGCCAACAGATGGAAATATTAAGACTTTTAAGAAGCTGTCTTACTGTATGCATGTTATAATTGAGAGACTCAAGATAAGTATGCCCCAAGTTCCTTTACTACTAGAAACGGAGAGATAGTTTTATCTAGCTATAGCGGTACTGTAGCAGATCGCAGGTAACTGATTGCTAAGTTGGGGTAAGCCAGCGACTAATAACTTAGGGTTTTTAGGATCGGATGTAAGTAAAGAATTATCAGAGCACCATTTACTAATACAAATTAAATCATTGTTCCCGACACGGTAAAATGAAGCAAGCAACATCTAAATTTTTCTTCGATGATGAACATGGATCAGTCGCTCGCGGCGCTAGCCCTACAAAGCAGTAGTCCCGAATTATGAGCGAATTTCGTAGCGCTTTTGAATAATCAGTTTGTTTTGCCTTCTAGGCGTCTTTGATATCTAGTTTGAAACATAAAACAACAAAAATTTAGTAGGTTCTAGAAAGCTTTTGATCTAACATCTCTCTCTCTCTTTCACTTCATCATGCAGTAGTCCTTTTTACGATGAAACAAATGCCATTAAATTAAGATAGAAGAGCTGTGTAAGAAGTGTTATTAAGATGGCAGGTGCCTTCCATGAAACTTAGGTAGAACTGAAAAAGGATAGAACTGATCAAAAGTGAGCAAAATAAGTGTTTCTTTTCCCATCCCCCTGTGTTTCGCACACCTTGGGTTGGTGGTTGGGCATAAAGGAGAAAAGGGCAGTCATGTATGCACAGGTTGTCCTCGCTTTAACTCAGGAAAGCGTTTAAAGAACTCGCCTTGAATGTTTGAACACCAGTCTTGACTAGTAAAAATTAAGTGATAAAAACTTGAAAAAGTAATTCTAAAGTCCATTAAAATTAAAAGAAAAAGTCGGATAAGCACTTTGCTTTCACAGAAGAAAGGATGTTGTGTTTCTGGATTAATTACGCCGAAATTTACTTTGTAACTTTTTTTTTTTTCATTTAAAATTTTCCCCATAAAATGAGATCGGTTGGGGGATATATGGGAGTCCATCATACCACTCTTGTGTGCTGACTCCATGTCCTAAGAAATCTTTTCTCAGTTTTTAGCAGTAGTGGGTTTTCGAGGCATAATATATATTATTGAGCAATAAAAAAGATATACTTTGTTTTTCGCTTTTTCCTGATATCATCGGTTTTGAGCCGCGCATTTCACAGTTAAAGCAGGTGCCTTGGATTCGCTCCATTAACTCATCTTCCATTTAATTTATGACGAGAAAATTGATTATTGATGAAACGACTTTTTTGGCAACCATGAATCACTCAAGTCTCATTTATCCAAACTCAAGGGAAATTAAAGCCTCCGCTGATGACACTTCTTAATTCCTCATTTTAAAGTATGGTTAGGAGAATAATATGACTATAGTACTGCAGTTATAACTGAACGTATTGAATGATATCAGTTGAGTAAATACAAATTTATTGTGCTATACTGTATGCTTAACACTCTTCAGGCCAAAAATGAGAATCATTGATTAACGTTCATGTTTTATTTCAGTTCCGCCAAAAGTTTGTTTTAGATAACGTGAAAAATTAATGAGTGATCGTTTGTCGTTCTCAACGACTCAAAATGAGTAAATTTGGAGCGGCACAACCTTAGCTTAATTGGAAGTGTCAATTCCAACATTTATTAAAAGTATGATTTGATGATCGATAGTGAAAAACAAGACGTTTCGGGGCGGAAACATTTTTTCATTAATTAAAAACGAAAGAGATATAAAGAGATATATCTTCAAAGTAGGTTTCTTTGAAAGTAACTTCAAAGTCCCCAAGTGTATCTTCGCTGCTTTTTACTAAAGATCTGCTAAAGGCTCCGTCAAGTTTCTTCATTTAGGTATCATCTGATGATGGCGCAGAATCATTTCTGCACATTTTACAAAGCGAATCTTTTACTCAGTTTGTTATTACACCTATCTCAAGTTCCGCTTTTTGCAAACGAAATTCTGAATAGCGCGAAGATTGAAACGGAAAAAAGAAGTCATCCCCTGCCGCACTGGATAGAAGAGCTACCCGACTCCATCCCCCTCTGGATGAAGATTAGTGCTTCAAAATACCGCGGTTCACCCCAGCAAGTGACCTGTGCGATGGTGAAGATGGCAAAGGCTTTGGAAGACATGAGGGCTGCACGCGCAAGAAACTGTGACAGTTACTTCCGTTGTAGAGGAAGTTTGTTGGCGGCGAAATGCGGAATTTACGCCACATCATTTGCCCGTTACATAAGGTAAGTGTTTTCCTCCTTTTCAATTTAATATTTTTGTTTTTCATTTTGGTAAAATAACCATCATCGGCGGCGTCTTCCTCTTCCTCTTTTCGCCCTCTAAAAGGTCTAGAAAGTTCCTCCTCTAATCAAACATAATCCCTACCATGTATGGTAGTCCAGTGATTCTAGATCAACGGTGTAAAGTTCTGAAAGACAGAGCCATAACTGAATTAAAGAGTCATTTAATAAGACGTAGCTCCTGGTTCATGACCAGCTATACCAAGTATTTTGACGAGACCATAGGTGTACATCAGCAGTTCTTCGTTTTCATATTGAAAAGGAATATCTTACAAAACACTGAACTAATAAGGAAATGCCGTAGGCTGCGCGCGGTTTCACAAGACATTCCTCTTGCAGTGCACCAGCATTAAAATCACGCAAACAAAGGGATAAAAAGCAAACTCAATAACAATCTCGGGAAAACATGAAATTAAAATCGACTGAAAACTGAAACGATCAGTGTTACTTCCTTGCTTAGTTCATATTAAACCGGGAGGTTTACTTAAAAAAAAAAAAAAAAAAAAGCGTCCAGTCAAACTGCAGCTCAAAGGGAGCATTTCCAAAAGATTCCTGTGACAAACGACGGAACCTCGATGGGAATTTTTTCAATCTTTTTAATGCTGAAGACTAAAGCTACCTAAAGCTACAAGAGCGCATTTTAAGGGTAGCATTAAGTTTCCTCGGAGCGTTGAACATATCTCTATTGACGGCACATCATGGACACTGACGAATGTTTAGGGCAAAGGATCAGGAACATTTATGTGCGTATAAGTTGAGCAAATGATAGGGATAGACTAAGTTTGGCTCGTTCTCTACAAACTGGCCTTCACGCTAGAATCTTAGTCACGTGTATCAAAAAAATTCAGAATCTCCAACGTTTTAGTCTCCCTCCCATCCAAAAAACGGCTGCGAGGGAGACTACCAATGTTTTAGACGTCCGGAAAGTGATTTGGAAGTTAAGCAAGGCCAGTCAGTTAGGTTTGAGGTTGAAGAGCAATACCTGGTGTAGAACTTGCAAGGAAGCTGAGATAGTGCTATGACTGACCGTTCGAGGTAGTAGACTGGAGCGACGAGCTGAGGAAGCGAATTGAAGCCAGCTCGCAATTAGATGAAACTGAGTATCCAATAATGTATTGCTGGTTTTCAGTGTCACGCCATTCAAAATAGATCAAAATAAAAATCAAAGCCGTTCAATAGATAAAGTCCAGAATCTGGGAAATGAAAGGAGGTAAATATGCAAAGACTCTCGCCAAGATTCAGGTCAGAGGAATATTTCGTATACGAGATATCCAAAGAAATGTTTTACCCAAACTTATAGAGATTTGTATGGAGACGTCATGTTGGTGCTCATCCGGATGAGCACCAACATGGCGGACGGAAACTAACAGAAACATCTGTTGCCGAGTTTTGCTACAAAATTGTGAATTTATTCTTCGATGAACTTATAAACATTGAAGTAACATTATGCGTGTGTGGGTGCGTGCGTGCGTGTTTGTGTTTTAATGAATAACAAAGCTACATTAGAATAAAGTCAATCCTGTTAAAGGGCCATAATTAGTTTTCTATAATGTGCCCTTCTTAAGATTCTAACTTTCTTTTTTTTATTATGTACACGTAGTTTAATCAACCTTGTACTAATTGATATTGTACAACTAATGTATTATCTATAGGATGGAGTAAAAATAAAATACAAAATACAATACAAAGTCATACTTATTCTAATACATATACTGTTTAGATAGCAATAAGTCATTTTTTTAACCTACATGACAACTCTCTTGGCCGTCATGTAAATGACGCATCCCGATAAAGCTTAGAAATTCAAGCGTACTTTATCACAAACCCAAGAACCCTTTTGAAGCGAAAATTTGCATGAAAATTAGCTTTCAGCTGCTCTAATACATCGTAAAAGTAAAATCTCGATAGGATCGACAGTTTTGAAGTTTGAATCTTTAGTGACGTCAATTGATATACCAGCATACCAGCCGAGTAATGTCTTTCAATGTAACCCTGCTTCAGATGCTTCTTCCAAGTAGTAATAGCACTTGCTATAAAATAGCAGTAAAGACACGAAAACAGAAGCAAAAGACAGACAAAAGTGCGGAGAGCTCAAAGGGTGACAGCCATAATTGTGGTATGCATACATCAAGCAGAAAAACTGAAAGAGATGGAAGGCGCTGACTATTCTTGCAATGACTTCATCGTACAGCTCACCACTAAGGTCGCACATGACGTGACAAAAGTAGATGGTTGATACAGATAACCTTCTGCAATAGCTTTTGTTGCACAAAGATTTGTCGAAACATCCTTTTTTAATAAAGAATTCCGTCAAACCACCCCAGTTTACCCAGGCGTCAACTCTCCCGCAGACTTGGGTATCGTCACAGACTTCAAAGTCTTTTTTCTTCCTGTCACAATCTACACGCCCGAGCTTTGTTGACGAACAGTATTCGCAGTATTTGCGGCTGTTTCCTGCAAAATAAAGCACAACACGGTGCTACGTCAAAAGTTAGTCTGTTTGAGTTTTGGTGGGAAAAAGTGAAATTACGGCCAAGAGACGGCTCAATAGCTCTACTTAGAATTTTGAATATGATGGTTAAACTGGTGTTTGTTCATACAAGAAATAACAAATATCCCATGAATGTAAACAATTCAGGTTTTACACTATATACAGAACAGCTGACATGGTCACATGTTCATTTGTTCGAGAAGTTGTAATTGCCCCCGCAGGGATTTCGCCACGAGAAGGCGCTTTTTTTTTATCACGAGGAGACATCTGAAGTGACTCGCGCGTATATATGTTGTAGTTAATTTTTCATTTCAGGTAATTTTTATTTTTTCTTTTGTTTAAACTTCATTAGCATACATTACCATACCCAAAAACAAAAGGAAAACAAAAATTACCTGAGATAAAAAATTAAGTACAACATATATAGAAAGGTACTTACAGTTGAAATTTGCACTCAGCATACCGGAAAAATCTCCATTTGTTTGATCTGCGCTCAAGTTAAACAGAATAGCGAAAAATTCCAACTTCTAATCAGATCTTTTATTATGGTGCCACTGAGGAGAAAAATTTCACAACAAACTTACAATCTTTAAAGGGGGAAGAATTTTCTCCTGCACTTGCCCGACAAGTTTGCCGAGCAGGCGTAATAAACAGCCACGCACACAATTTCGCGCTTTTGCTTTTTCACGAAGATTATTTGAAATTAACTGTTGACATTTCTATGTGTAAAATAAAATGAAAAGTGGAATACTTTATGATTATGATCTATCAAATGTTAAATTTTTTCAGAAGAATAACTTTTTTCATCCCGAGATGATCCTGTTCATTATTTCAACTGGGTAATAAGTTGTTTTATGTAAATTCATCCAGATTTATTTTGGACAATTTTTTATTTCGACGGCTCATAAAGGTGGCTTTAAATCTCTCCAATATTGGCGTTCAGCAGACGGGTAGGAGCTGCAAAGGAGCGGCGTATAAACGGACAAAAAAAAATCGCTTTCAGTTATTTATGATCCATGATTAGAGCCGCGAGAAATTTGAGAAAGATTTCAACTACTTGACATTTCAACAGTTTGACAGCCGAAATCTAATCATCGTATCTCAAACGTGCCAAAGGTGGGCGGAAGAGGGTCGCTAAAGAAATGATTACCGGCTCTCTCTCCTTTCCTTGTTCCTTTTTCCTGCTCCGCCAACCTTTCACGTGCCTTTTTCTCTGGCGTCTTCCCCACTATCTCAGAGCCTGGAACTGGCTATGCTACCTCTCGTCATGTCACGGAACCACTAAAGAACAACTAAACGAGACTCATTAAGATTTTAGTCTCCGTATTTTCTCGAATAAGCGCCCACGCTCAAATAAGCGCCCTCTCTAGAATAAGCGCTCTCCCATGGGCCATAACATCAAACAAACGTTGCTCTCGAATAAGCGCCCCCTTCCCATTACTTTCTTAAATAGTAGTCGAATAGTTGGGATACAAGAGGAATGCGATGATCTTCATACTACTGACGAGGATGATCTCGAAGATGATGAGATAATCGACATTTATAAACGTGCCTGCCGATACATTACTGCGAAGTGAATAATGAGACTACAGTACGCTTGATTACCAACCACTGTTTTAATGAACGAAAGCATTTTACCCCAAATAGTTGACACTTATAGTTTACATTGATATTGTTGTAGTGCTTGCTTTTGTATTTCTATTTTTAAAAGATTTAGCTAAAATATAATTACAGGTCGTTGGAAGAAAAAGAAAAAGTGCCTTTCTTGATTAAGCGCCCTCCAGTTCCGAGAAGGGCCCCTCTTTTTAGCCGAGATTTTGTGTTTTCTTAAGTGCGCTTGCCTATAACAAACTTGCCAACTGCAATTCACTACACATGTGACGTGCCAATTAACATCCATAATGTTCGTAAGAGAGCTACAAAAAATTTTACATACTCCAAGCACAAACACTGAACGCGGGATGTTAAACACAAAACTAAAAGAAAAAACTCATAAAAGTATAAACAATACTGAAAATTTAAAATTTCTCCCCCAAATAGATTTTTTTTCTTGAAATAAGGAACCTATCCTTTAATATCATTATCATAGCTTTTCTTTTCACTAGTTTTTCCTGAAAATTTGAACTTACTGTTTTATAATCATTTCACTGTTCATAGTTTTGTAGGGGGTAGGTTTTGGGGGGTACTTCCCAATTATAGGCTAACGGGGATGTGCCGCTGGATGGGGTCGCATTTTTACGACTGGATTGACTAAGAAAGGGGTTTCAATCGAGTTACTAGAATGGGGGGTCCCACATTTTCGGGATTTTAGGGGTAAGAATATTGCGGTAATTAGGGACTTCAAACCGTGAGGATTTTTACTACATTAAATGCAACAAATGTGCTAGCTCCTTTCAGGATGACCTTGATAAAAGGCTTTATAAGGTAAATGCATCAACAGAAAGTGACTAAATATGAAATTACATTTACCCAAAAGTGACGAATATGTGGTCTATAACTGACCACAGAGTTGACTATAATGGGAGACTATAATGAGAGACTAGCGGCACATACCCAGCAAAAACTTACTCAAGTAACCCCCCCCCCCACCCTCCGGGGGCCCCACGCATCGTCTATACCATTCATGAATAGTCCGTTTGACACTCTACACAGGAAGTTTAGGCAGTGTTTACACTTAGTGCCCAGGCACGGTGCCGGTCCCGTGTACGGTACTCACTGGGCACTAATGTGAACACACCCTTACCAAAAGTACCCACGCTTGAATTCCGGCACGGTGCCGGTGCCTATTTCCCTTCGTTGCGATTTTAAACGGTCGATGCCACTACCGGTAACCAAGGCTTAATAATAATACGTTTTTGATTTGTAGTCTTAGAAAGACGGAAGTTGAAGCACAAGTTGAATTTACGTTAAAAGTTATGGAAAGTGCTAGGGTCACCTGTTGTTTATGTATCAGTTAAGAAAAACAGTTTGTTAGTTAACGTACTCAAATTTTTCGGAATTTTAGCGGGTCGGTGTGGTAGTGCAGTGGTAAGGGAGAGAGATAGGGATACGAAAGCTCCGGGTTCGACCCTAGCTGCCTTGCGATTTTCTTTCTTTTTAAAAGAAACACTCTCAACAACAGGTAAAAAATTTTCTAAGCGTCTTAAAAATGGCAGCTACCGTTTACGAAAAGGACAACTGCGGTGCCGGGCCGTGCCTGAGTACAAGGTATTGACCTTGTACTCAGGCACAAAAGTGGACACTGGGTCCCTGCGTGCAAACCGTTTTCAATTTGTTAGTTCTGTGGCAGTCCACTTCTTTGTTCTCGGAGCTAAGCTCATGTTTAAAAACGGCGGCTGTCAGGGCGAAATGGAGTAACTATGTACACAGTCACATATTGGGTACTCAGTGTGAACACAGCTTGTGTCAGTAACCAGGCACTGGTTCCTCAGGTCCCCGAGCACCAAGTGCAGACAGCCCCTTAGAATGTCTGCGACGCAGGCTAGTTTTATGTAGTCTGTGTGCGTACGTTTGATTTTCGAACGTTCGATTATGTGCGATTGGTTTAAAAAGTGTTCGATTTCTGATCATTCGATTGTGCTCGATTGGCAAAAGGTTAGGGTGAGTTTGATTATATTCGATTACCGAACCCAATCGAAGTCAATCGAACGATTGGAGTTCGATTGGGTTCGATTACCAAACGTGCGATTGGTGCGATTGACTTCGCCGGGAAATTTAGAAACGAAAATTATTTCGCGCATTCTTCCATTTCTTCTGGATCAATAACCGTTTCTTTTCGATAAAAATATGCATGTAATATTTAGATACGATCCTATGGACCAGATGCGGCATGCCTATGGACATAGCTCTTAGACATGCTCTGGCTAGCGTGACAAAAATGTTAAAAACCCGACCTTTGCTTCTCGCAATGAATAACAGTTCGATTATTTTCGTTCTCCTAAGAACTGACGAAAACATTCCTTCCAAACAAAAATTCGCGCAAATAGAGAGAAGAGAGAGTTAAATTATGGAAAGAAAAAATGTGGAAGTCCTGCGGACAAGTGTTGACAAAGTGGATACGCGGATACGTAGTGACTGAGTATCCGCGTATCCACTTATCTTTTGAGGTTGCTTTAAAGCGGCAGGGTATAAGTCAAAACGGAGGTCGAAATAAAGTTTGTCTGATGCATGCGAGAAAAGGCTCTAAAATATGTGAAAGTGAGTGGACCCATTAGATCTCATCGATCCCGACTTTCTTTACGAACAACAAACAGAGCATTGAAGTATCGAAGTAAATCATTAACACAAGACACCCCCCCTGACAAGACAAAACAGATCGTGTCAATTAGTGTCCAAGCATGCTTGATAACAACTTACCAACTGAAATGATGCACAGAAGAAAGTAAACTGAGGCGAGAACAGACAGAATCTTCATTTTGTAAGCATTCTGCGCTTTAACTCCGATCCAGAGGATGGGAGGAAACGCATTTGTTTCGGAAACTATGTTTTTTAGTGTCAAGATCCAAATACTCAAATAAATAACGCAACGATAAAAACGGTCAGTAGTTCATGTATGACCCCATGAAATGTCCTAACAGCCCGGTGCCATGTATGTTGTGGGCACAGAAGTGTAATGTAGTCACTGTAGTAAGTGTGGTAGCTGTAGTGTAGCTGTAGTAGCTGTAGTAAGTGTAGTAGCTGTAGTAGCTATAGTAGCTGTAGTAGCTGTAGTAAGTGTAGTAGCTGTAGCAAGTGTAATAAGTGTAGTAGCTGTAGTAAGTGTAGTAGCTATAGCTGTCAGTAGAAAATACAGCAGCTGCAGAAAGTGTAGAAGCTGTAGTAAGTGTAGTAAGTAGAGCAAGTAATAAATCGCTTAATTCTCTACTACACTTACTATAGCCACTACAGCTCCCGGGGGGGGGGGGGGGTACTTTAGGAATTTCTGGGTGGGGATGTGCCGCTGGGACCCTGGAACCCTTAACCTATACCAGAGCTAGTTCAGCTGAATTTTGCTACCCTATACTAGAGTGAACTCCCCAAATCCCCCCTATCCTAGAGCAGCTGTTTCCCTTGTCCAGATAAAATCTTCAACCAACTGATCAGTTTCCTGAAAAATGATACCCTATTCTAGACCCAAACGCTCTGATTTATATACCCTATCCTAGAGTAAACTGCCTGAAAACCATACCCTTCACAGCGGCACATACCTATATAGCCCATATATGGCAGTACCCCCCTCCCCCGGCTACAGCTATTACAGCTACTATAGTTACTATAGCTACTACACTTACTACAGCGACTACAGCTCTTACTACAGCTACTACAGCAACCACTCTTACTACAGCTACTACTAACAGCTACTACACTTACTACAGCTACTACACCTACTACAGCTACTACAAATACTACACTTCTGTACCTACGACTTACATGGCACTGGGCTGTCAGGACATTTCATGGGGTCATACTTCTGTACGTACAGCTACATTTGCCATAACATGGCACTGCGCTGTGAGGACATTTCATGGGGTCATTAATGAACTACTGACCATAAAAACAGTGATAAAAATGCTTAAACAATATTTTACTTTGACCTCACTGGGATGAGGCAGATCTGAAAATAGGAATGGATTTTATGCAGGCCGGGTCTGAAAGTGGGACTAGGTGAGGTCTGAACACGGGTGTATAATGGCAAGTTTTTGGTCAGGGCCAAGACATTCCGAGAAGAAACCCCCGCAGCTTTAATTCTAACGGCCGGATGCTGGGCGCAGTTAAGTCGGTTCTGGTCGCAGTCGAGGCCCGGGTCGAGGGTGTTGAAGGTCAGAATTTTGCGCTTTGAGAAAAACACTGAGTGATAATCAATATGACTTTTGAGCAAGTCAGATCTGAATCTGCAAAATGGTTGAAAAAATTCGGAAAAACACCGTAGACGGCAGACTAATCTCAAAGGTGAAAAAATTATGAGGAAAAAAATCAAAACAACAACAACAACAACAACAAGGACTAAAAACAACAGCAACCGTCAACAATGTTACTTAATAACCTTGAAATAGTAAAAAAAGTCAAAATAGAGAGTGTTTAATTAAATTGTAAGACGAGCATTCTTCAGCGATTTCAATCAAAATGAACTGGTTAATTGTTCCTCTGTTAGCCCACATTTTGTCAACATTTTTACCGGTTTGCAGTTGTCATTTTATACATCTCAACCTATCAGTGGGAAAGACAGTTAAAGTAACAAGAAATGGTCATGATTCTGGTAATGTGATCTCAGATGCAGGTTTTACGTTTTGCTTGGTAAATAAGTTCTAACAGGCAAGAGAATGTATCAGTGAAATCTCAGATTCATGATGATAATAAATTTCAAGCTTTGATGAAATGTCAATTTCGTTTTATCCCCTAGTTATCAATTCAAAATTGACTGGACAAAAAACCCGACAATTTGACAAACAATTAAAACAACTGCTAAACAGGCGGATTGAAACGCACCAATGACGTTTAGAGTCTTCAGCTAATAACATTACGTCTTAAGTGACAGACGACCATTAACATCGAGACTTATTTAATTGACCACTCCAGAAAATACCATAACATACCATAGTACTCTTTGTTGGTCACTCCAAAATTTTGCATAAGTAATGTCTTCAGTTTCTCTTGGTAGTTAAAATGGCCCCAGGAGAAACTGAAAACAATGCTTATGCGAAATTTTGAAGTAAGCAACGAAGGGTGTTATGGTACGTTATCATGGTATTTTCTGGAGAGGTCAGTTGTCCAATCAGGTCAATAACCAGAGTTTAATACCATCAACTGACGTATAGCCTGCGTAGCAAGCGCCGGTTGCTATTTTTTTACAGAGCGCGCGAGGAGAACGCCTCGCATGTTACCTACTGTTCCTATTCTTCCAACTTATATAAAAGTTGGTGGCAAATTGATCTACCCTAAGTCATCTTGTAAGTAGGATAAAGTGAGGAAATTGGCATGAACCTATCAACTTTCTAATCTGAAGTCAAATTGCGTCCTTTCCTACACTATATTCAAGTAGAGTGTTGCTTCGTGACTGACTAATGTAAACACTTTATAAACTGATTGTTATTTTATCAACAGTTATAAGCCGCAGTGGCGCAAAGGAGTCATGGACAAGTACTATGACAGTCGGGCAGATAAATTTGGCTTATCAGGAGGGAACTGCCTAAGGCAATATAAGTACGGGACACTTGGAACAGCTCATGAATGTAGCCTACCCTGGTATTACCACAAATGAATACACAGTCACTTAAATCGAAAATCGAAACTGACGACAGCTTAATCAGTATATTTTTAGTAACAATTCCATGTTTATGTATACAGCTATTTGGAGAAAGGTTGACGCCAAAAAAGTGCACGCGACAATCCCGAAACGTAATATGGGATATAATCATTACACCGTACTTAACGACTGTAGCTGTCGAACCTACTTTCTTTGCTTTCCTTTAGCACTTGCAAACATATGTCCCTGGCCTCCCGTGCCATTCTTTCAAATGTTTTTGTAGAAGAGTGAACTCAAAACCACCCACAATACCTTTCGGAATTGTCAAGTGCACTTTTTCCGACAACCTTTCTCGAAATAGCTGTATAACCAGGCCTATGCGGACCTAATAGAAATGTATATTTGTTAACTGATACAGCCATTTACATGACATGTGAGTTTATTGCATGTACAAGATCAAAGTAAAGTCACAATGACACACAATGTTGTATCCTCTTACTTATGTTCCATGGAGATATTTTTCAAAGCGCGTGATTGCGTGATTGGGAAACTTTTTGTTGGCTTTTCAGTCTCCTCAGTGTAAGGGAATCTAAGACAGTCTTGGATTCTGAATTCCCCGCAGTGGATTCCGGATTCCAAAGCCAAGGATTCCGGATTCCGGATTTAAATTTGCACTAATTTTGCTCGACAGGCCAGAAACGAAAAGAAAAATACATTAAGTAGGGTTATAGAAATCTGAAAAATAGCCCTGAGGATAGTGATTTATCAGGTGGATAGCGTTATAATCTTCACCTTTTTGAACAACTGGGGCCTGGGCAGCCTGGAGATTAGAAGCCTGGCCCAGGTAGTTCAAACGTTGGATTAAGCGCTGCTATCCACCAGATAATTCCCTATTCAGTGGATAAGTATTAGGGAAACCAATTACTAACCAAAGGATAGAGTTTTATCCAGTGGGCAGCCGGTTATCTATCTTTTGAACAACTGGGGCCTGGTGATCAGTTAAAAGTTTAAAATATTTAGCTTCTTTTACAAAGCAGCTGCTGTTGCGCGTCAGAACGGCACGTACACGGCTAAAAAAGCGGTTAATAACTTTTCTCAGTAAAATGATTTTAAAAATTCATCATTGTTTGTTTGTCGCTGTTGACAGGTGGACTTTTTTTCTCTGTTGATCTTAACTCACACTTGACAATCTTTGGTGTAAACTTTGCAACCGGAATTTCAAATAGCCATTAGTATGACATACACTCTGTCGTTTAAGAAAAGAAAGCACGTATTTCACAATGACTTTAATACTACCGGGTGTAAAGTGGGGCTAATATTGCTCGTTCTACGTCACAGGCTGGTAATTACACTCAACTCTTGCATGTAATAATTAGCATTTGATTACTTGAACGACGCCAGTCAGCATACAGTTGACTAATAAAACTCTTTCAAGGAGAGTTTTTCATTGTCCGGCAGAGGAAAATTTGTTGAAGACAGGAAAATGCTAAGTTTTTCATTACCATTCGTCAGCAGAAGAGACCCACAAATGAACAGAAGGTACTTGTCGACTTAGTTCAACATTTCTATTCTTGTTTGTAGGTTTTAACAGCAGCGTTACATTTCTCGCTCTTAGTCACGCGAACATTTTAGTTCTTATTCCTCAAATGATCTAAGACATGTTGTGCGCTAAACGCTGAGAGTGCCATATATATCATTTCAAGAACATCATCAAGTTTTGTGTCAGAAGTACTGCGGAGAAATGAAAGGTGTCATGCAGACAGGTTTTTTGAGTAGTCACGCCAAAGGTATCGTCAGTTGGGTCTAAAATTAGACCTAAAAAGTCTAACGGCCTGCAAAACCTGTCTCTTAGATTTAAAGGAATATTGCCACACTACGGAACAAGTTATTAGGACTCGGGCGTCGAGTATCATAGCAGTTCAGTTTTCGTCTAGTTTCCATACGGGGTAGTTACAAGGTCGCGATTGCCGTATGTGTACAAGGAAAATAAATATAACACAGACAGCAGATTGGGCAGTTACCAGATCAGTCATTCAAAGTAGACTACAGCTTTTTAGTGGTCAGGTTTTCTAGAAAACGTGCAGCGATTCGTCATAAGTCATCAATGTGCCATTTAGCTCGCAGATCTTGACAATATTTCAGAAAAGAAAGATGAAAAATATTTGCAAACAAAAAGCGAAAGACAAGTGGCACAGACGCCAAACTGACTAATAATTCAAACAAGTTCAAAGCAGCTCAGAATTTAAATTTTTTTTCCGCTTGAGTGGGAGTTCCTTGCTGTTTTTTTTTCTTTTAAATCCGAATGTCATTTTCCATCGCGCGAATTCAGAATAGCGTGGTGTCCAGTATTTATTTTCAAGTTAACTTCAATGGAATTCATTTTTCTTTCAACAGCGATGTTTACATTTCGGGCTTAAAAAATAATTAGTGATATCGACCTTATAGTTAACTGAGCGTATAAAACTCAATACTCCATACTCGCATTCTGCTCTGAAGGACAAAACGTCAAACAATGAACGTACGTTGTTGTTTTTAAAATTCATTGCTGTTGCCAGAGTAACGGGCTTTAACTAGACGTACTTGGAACCTCCCGGAAGCGCGAGGGGAACTCGTGGCCTCGAGATTTCATCCTTCGCCGAAAACATCCGGAACCTGTTACGCAGGCTAATACGGAACCCAGAGTTCTAGCAAAATTACCTATGTGCCACGCTTCTTACTTTTTACTGATAACTTTATGACCGGGCATTGGTGCTAGGCAAGAGAGCATAAAGTGTGCTAGGTTAAAATCTCTTTAGGATGTTTAACTTGAGGCGTTACCATGGAGACAGAATTGGGTGCTCAGTACTGATACACTTTTTTCCAAGAAAAATCACCGGTCATGAAGGTAAACAGAAAATTATCAACTCTGACTGAAGCTTTCAGGTTAGTTTTCCAACTGGACACCACCTGATTGTCTATCCATTAGGTTTTTTCATCTGGCAGTTTTATTACATTTTGTGCAATGGCATAAAATATATAATACTCACCAAACTGATTAAGCTTTTGATTGTGCTATTAAAAACCCATCAATATTATTAAAATGACGGCGAATAACCCTATAGTTAATTCATGAAAGGAGATGCCAGATCAACTGGTTATGGTAGTCCCGGCAACACGAAGTAAAAATACAAGAATTGAGACTTTCGGGTTGTGCTTAACAATACAGTTCAGTCGAAGCTACGAAATAGAATTTCATTGATCGAGATTTTTTTGTGTGTGTTATGTCGAAGAGCCTTAAGGTGAAAGATGAGCAAACGACTTTACCTCTTCATCTGCAGCGCATGTTTGCATATTGATTAATCGATTAATAACTTTTAACATAATTGTTAGGAGTATTTCATAAACTGTCGAAATGTGTCATGGACTTCATGCACTACCATTAATAAATGAGAAAGTCTCTTTTTTTTAAGTAGTTAATCATGCATTTTTTATAATTAACGGCCAGCCCCCAAAGCTGATTCTTATTTTTTACATTTTATTATACCGTGTGTGTTATATATGTTTCTTTTGATAACTAACGTTATTTTTGTGGGTTGATGTTTTTACATTAGTCTTTCACTCTGCTTCTGAACTGGCTGAGAATTGCTTCAAGCTCATGATCACGGAACGAAGAGAATGGAGCCGAACGAAGGTGAGAGAACAATTCAATTCGAATCAAATTTACTTCGCACCTCCGGCACTCCTTTGTGGATATCTATTTAAAAAGATTCACTTCGACGATTATGGCTATTTGGCAAACGCATAACCATGAATACATATCTAACGTTGTATCCTAGCTTTTCTATGGAGGCTTGTATATTTAATACTTTGTACGCTGTCGCATTCATTTTCTGAAAACATGACCCGTCAAGATTACCGTAGCTACCTGCGGGCTGATGTTGAAATTGTGCCTAAACTTGAAAACAAAGAAAATGTATATGTACAGTATATGTAATAACTTTACCAACAGAAATTACAATTACCATTAGCACACGTTTTATCCAAGCTGGATGTATTGTTTTACCTCAAATGTATTTTTTGTTCAGTTTTGCGCAATGGAGAGGTGAAACATAGCAATCTCACCGCACCACAAATGATCAAAAAACCACCCTCACTAACTCCTTCAGTAGAAGAGGGAGATGACGTTAGCGAGGAGGAAGGCCAGGTTACCCCTTTGCCAGGATCAACAGTAGAGCTTGATATAGATAACTGGCCAACGGACGACGAATACCAAGTTCGCATGACGGTAATACCGTCAGTTCAGGTTAGTGACTAAATTCGCCAGTACAGAGCTTCAGAGAGCATTAGCACCAGCTTTCGCAGTCGGCGAGCAAAGCGAGCTGCTTCAGAACGCGCGATAGAGCGACTCTCGTGACTCCCCCGAGTGGAGAGCTTGCTCGAAGGCTATATACAGCTTTTGGCACTGTGATGATTAAGATCTGTTTTTTAGGGTACCTACTATACCATTGGTTAATGCTGCATTTAAACAACGATGACCAATCGGAAAAAAGCTGTTTTTCTCAACTAAAACCTTTCCAAAATTTTCCCGAAAGTTGGTCTCCATCAGACAGACTCCTGTATAATTTTCTGAAGTTATAGCTCTTTGCATAAGATCTTGCAACAAAGTTCTCCTAAAACGCATGCACTTCTCAAACCTGCAACATGCCTTCTTGAAAACTGAAGCAACATATTTTATTTTAATTGGAAATAATTGATTATCTTTTGCTTATTTTGTAAGGACGAAGAAAGAAGAAAGTCTCGCTACTCAGCATATCACGAGCGTCGACCTTATATCCCGCAGCCAGACAATCATCTTTGCTTGGCCATTACTGCAATGATATGTTGCTGTTTTCCGCTAGGAATCGTGGGTTTCATCTGTGCACTCCAGGTACATATATATATATGCTAATCAGCTTCCGTTCGACGCAATTACTATAAAAAACTGCACATGATAAAAGAGTCAAGACTAGATTAAAAATAATAATAAAAAAACACAAGAAACCACTATTCAAATGATTCATCTTTGACTTTAGATTTAAGATAAGGAAATAGAGAACTGCCACATGTATCCTGTCGCAGTTCCAATCTACGACGCTTTGCCTAAATGAAAGGTTGTGTGCCTCAGTTAGTGCTCTTACACGTGTTAGGTGAGTTCGGTCTCTAGAACGCGGGTTGTAATTGTAGTAGTTGCTATAACAGAATGAAAATTATAATCAACACTGAAAACCGTTCAACAGCAACGCCTGAGACGCAGTGGCTTTTAGCCAAAGAGAGTCAAGAGCATCGGAGGGGGAGGATTGCCTCATGGCGATCAAGCATTATTTTGGCAGCCTTGTTTTGCAGATTTCCCATGCGAGTAGATCGGAACGTTTGTCACAGTCATGTTACTAGTTTCCACTGCTACTAGTTTCTACTAGTTTCCATTTAGATTCTGTTTATTTGCTATCCGGAATAATCAGGGTCTCGCGCAGCAAGAGTTATCAGCCTCGACCAATAACAATTAACTTTACCTTGATTATACAGGATAGCACAAGAATCTCATTCAATAATTATTTATAGCATGATTCAATTTGCATGTGTATTCACGGCCTAGTTTCAAATCAAGAGGCGCTCATGGGTACGAGTCAGTTTATTATGGGATAAACGAGACCCACATAGCCAGAAAGAGCACATTGAGGTTCTGAAAAATCTGAAGTTTGGTGTTGATCGGGCCAATATTGAACAAATTAAAATACAACTATTCATAAACTTCAAAATTTTCTAAGAGATGTATGGCTTGCCGGACACATCGTCCGGACGTCCGAATGTTTCTTATAAAAAGTTTTGGAGTTTTTGAATGGCTGTATCTCGTTCAATATAGGCCCGATAAACACCAAACTTAAGAATTTTGTTAATTTCAATGTGCTCTTTCTGACTATATGAGTCGATCGATCTCGTGTTGTTTATTCCATAAAAAAAACCGACTCGTACCCAGCCCCTCTCGATTTGAAACTAGGCAATGTACAGTAACTTGGGGAAAATAAAATTTGCCTCAAAGAAAGTTTTAATGAACGCAATCGACCAGTACTTATTCCCACTCAACTGGGTTGTTATTGGTATTTTTACATTTTAACTCCTCTCCTCTTTAAGGGACCTGAACCACTTTTTATGATATCTTGTAGGTGGATAAAGTATACGATGATGGGAACAGAGAGGGTGCCGTGTGGCGGTCCAAACATGCCAAGTACTGGAGCCTAACAGCAGTTGTCTTTGGAATGCTTGGAATCATCGGAGTCTCTTTCTATTTAATATTTTTTCACCTCGTTCCTGCAGTATCGTGATGATTCTAGATTGGATATGTGCTTTCTGAAGCAGAAATAGAAAAAAGGGACCTCTATGAGAACATGTGTCTTCAGTGGTGTGCCAGTCGAGGACCTGTTCTCTATACATTACGTCACCAAAAAGTTTGGAGAATGTCTCAGCAAGCAAGTCTGCAA